>NC_087157.1:33260615-33340615 GCF_035594125.1 Scylla paramamosain
CAAAATTCAGACCAACTCCCCTTCAGAGAAGAGCATTTGCAGGAACCTTTGTTCCAAACACGTGACGTTCTAACACGTGAAGGAAAGTAACGGGGATGAAAATAATTACCTGTATGATGATGATGACGTCAATGATATATATATATATATATATATATATATATATATATATATATATATATATATATATATATATATATATATATATATATATATATATGAATTATTAATGAATATTGATGATAAATAAAAAGATGCATATATGAAAAAATCTTAAACAAAGAAAATTATATATAAATGAGCAAAACGACAATTTATTGGTAATTTAAAAATTCATTTGTGGTAGGCAACCCACGGAACAAGACTGCCCTCAAGCCTGGTCGCAGCCTTATGGACTGGGTGAAGCTGGGCCACTCAGGGGCTGACCTCGCTGGCACCAAGGGCACGCTGCTCGACGTTACGCCGCAGGAGCTTGCCAAACACAGCAAGAGGAATGACGCGTGGATGGCACTCAAAGGTCAGTGGTCACCTGGCCGTGTGCACATGGAAGACAGCTAAAGGTCGGCTCCATCTTTAGGTCACATGCATAGGTCACCAGGCCAAGGCTGAGGGTGACACTTGCATGCAGACAAATGGAAAAATATCATGATTGTGCTTCCATGGTTGTCGTGCAAAGATCAAGCAGAGGAGTGTTTGGATCAGCAAGTAATGTCAGCGTGGAGAGTTTTAACAGATCTTGTTTCCTGTGTTTTGTTTGTACACAATATGCACTCTGATTCCTTATTTATGTGATCATGATAACAATTTCTGTAATAATCATGATGATGTCTTTTGTACTAATTGAAACATTGGTTTATAAAACATGGCGTGTCTCATCGCATCACAGGAAATGACCATCTTTTCATCTCATCTTCCCCAATTGATGACTCAGCACATCATTCCCCATCAGTGAGTGAGGTGTGAATATTCCATGTGTGTATGTATGGATGTGCCTTACCAGTGCACTTCCACCCCAGCCAATATATATACACCATCCTTGCCCTCCATGTCATGCCTCTGTGCCCTTGCCAGGCAAGGTGTACAACGTGACGCCCTATATGGAGTTCCATCCTGGCGGTGAGGAAGAGTTGATGCGTGGTGCTGGACAGGACGCCACACACCTCTTCAATGAGGTGGGTAACAGCAGCAGCATGACTTCCATTATCATTATTACTCTATGTAACATCACTACAACATATGGGGCTACATTATCTTAATAAAAATAGACTATAAATGTAATATGAACTGTAGTACTTGAGTATCTAGTGAAAATGAGCCATAATATTATGCTCAATTCTCTCCACTCTCTCTCTTAGTGTTGTTGCTGTACACCTCTGTGTCCTCTCTCCTTCAGGTGCACAAGTGGGTCAACTTTGAGGGTATGCTGCAGAAGTGCCTGGTGGGGACGGTTGGTGGAGAGCCGTCCTTTCTTCCTCAAGCCCTCCTTCCTGCCTCTGGGTCGCAGCTCATCCAAGACACATAGTAAGTCCTTCCCTTATGTCATCACTCAAACACAGACACACACACGCACCTCACATTCATTTGCCAGTGTTGTATTGTGACTTGTAGATAGAAAATTTCATGTTATTCAATGAAATAGCCCTCATTTCCATCCATCTACACTGAGTTTCTCATGTTGCAGCTTCCTCGCTTTAAGGCAGCATTCTTGATACCTTTTCAGATGCCACAGAACAGAAAAATTCCTTATCAGTGCCCAACACAAATGCCCAGACAGTGTCCAGTGCCAGATCTCCACTGGTGTCCCCCACTCACCCCATCACCCTTACCTAGCCCCAAGTATGATTGGTTCCAGACCCACACAGTGATCAACCTGGCTGTGTACACCCGCTGGAAACACATGACCAGGGAGCGTGTTGTGGTGCTCAAGCGGGAGGCGGTGAGTGCTGTGGCAGGTCTCACTGAGGCTTCTCTTCAGCATCTTGTGGAATTGTTCTTGTCTTTGTTGCCATTAGGAATTTTGTTGTAATTCAAAATGATGATGAAGGCAAATTTTCTGTGGGTGAACATGTGTTTATTTGTCTTTATAGCCTTTAGGAATTTTTACTATCCTGTGAAATGATGAGGAAGGCTTGTTTTCTATGTGGGTGAATATGTTGAATAAGTTTGTGATAGGGGACAGCTCAGGGAGACATTTTTGAGTTAATTAAATCAGTTTAAATTCAGATTCATGACTATCCAAACTGCTTTAAATAATTATTTTCTATGAGTGCTACTTGTTTGATATTTCTTGTTTTCTACCAAATATCAAATAGGAAAAAAAAAGACCCATAAAATTACTATACTCTTCCTTTATCATTGACATTGCCATTCACCTTCATATTCTACACTTCATCATGTTTGTTTAGAGTGCCATCATTTTCAATAGCCACTAAAAACTTACTTTTATGGTTTATATGAACCTTTTGTGTGGTTTTTAAAGTATGGATGATAGACAAAATATTTCCATCATGCTGTTACATTCTGAGTGGCAACCTGACAGTACATGTGAGTACCCTGTGTGAACACTCTGTTGGAGGTATTTGTGATATGTAGGAGTGTAGGGATCAGGAGCTGTTTCAAGTGGCTGAGAAGTGACCTTATCTACTGCAGGTGGTGAAGGTAGTGTGCTACATTCAGGACATGGTGTATGTGGTGCACCTGGAGCTGGATAAGGCTGTGTCCCATGAGTTTGAGGTGCGGGTAGGTGGCAGTGTCGGGAAGGTGGACATCCTCCTCCAGAAACAAGAGACAGGAGTGCGGTGGAGTCGAGTGGGCAAGACGCTACCTGGCCACGGAGAACACCTCAAAGGCAAAGACATGGAGGTGAGGCTGCTGTCACTGCATCTTGGTATCACAAAGCCCTGGGCAGGATGAACTCAGTCTTACCTTATTCAGATATGCTCAGGAAGGAGACCACTGTCTGCCTGAGATGGAAAGCTCATGATGCAGCTATCTCAAGAGTGGAGCATTGATGTGTTTGTTGATGGCAAGATTGAAATGGCAACTTGAAAATGTGTTTGTGTTAGTGCACTGAAGACTCATCACTGTAATTATAATTTTATAGGTATATCTTAGTACAAGTGTATCTATTTTCGAGTCCAATGTAAGTCGTTAATTGAGCATCATTAGTGAGTAAACTGATATGAAATAAGGAATAGATTTTACCAAGGATAAATTGAGGAACTATACTTATTGAAAGATTATCTTAATGTTGATAGTAGACAGGTAAATAACTTGCTTCTCCAGATTGAGTATGTAGAGTGCACTCTGGTGAGGCGGGAAGCCATCACCCACAATACTTCCCTGCTGGTGCTACAGGTGCCAGAACAAACCCACCTGCCTGTGCCTGTTGGGTATCATGTGTACCTCAGGAGTCCCAGCAAAGGTGTGTGTGGGTGCTTCTTGTGTCTTGGCTAAGTTATGTGCTAACAAAGGAAAATAAATCTTCATTTGCAGACCATATAGACTCATATGAACATAAGAAAATACTAGGGAAATCTACAAGAAACTATCAGGCCTATACATGGCAGTCCCTGTATAAAACATACCTTTCTATATCTGGTTGCTATTCCAATCCATAAATTTGTTTTATCTTTTTAAAATTCTTGACTAAACATTGACAACCTGATTACTGAGTCTGTTTCATTCATCTGCCACTTTGAGAACCAATTTCCTCCAGTGTCTTTCTTAAACCTTACTTTATCAAACCTGAACCTATTATTTTGTGTCCTATCCTGATTAATGACCATGAGGATTTTGTTCATGTTGCCTTTTAAACTACTTGAATATTTACCTCTATCAGATACCACTGTGGCACTGATGACATTATGCTGTCATGAGCAGAGGCCTGCGTTTGCCCCAGTGATTCATTATTGACATCATCATAAGTGAGAAAAGTTCCTTCAGTATTTTGCACTCATCCACCTGTTTCTCCTTCCTCCCCAGAGATTGTGAAGCCTTACACTCCTGTGGCCTCAGCTCTGTCCCTGAACAGCCAGGAGGAGCCAGGCCGCCACATTCACCTTTTCATCAAGGCAGGTTCCCTCACTCCTTCTCTTGTTCTTATTTTTCTCGGTGTTTGATTCTGTTACGCCATTTAGTAATTTACATTTTAGTTGGTTAAATAACTAGTGGAAAAGCCAGGTCCAATAAGCCAAAGCTTCCACTAAACCTGAGACAAAACAAGAAGTTACAGAACACAGCAGCGGAAACGTGCCGGCCAATCGTACAGAGTTACATACATAGTAAGAAACATACTACAATCCATCTGAAATGCATGTTAGAATAAAATACATAGAAATTAAATATATACAAACAGTAAACAAAGATTTTTTTTATATATAAGGGCTACTGGCAAAGGGCAACAAAAGCTTTGATTAAGAAAAGGCCAAGAAAAGGCAGTGAGTTGTGAGCAGAGGACTTTCATAGTTTTTTTTTTTTTTTTAATTCTACAGTACTGTTAATTTTGCATGTGCAGAAGCAGGTATGTTTAAAGGTAGTAGTTGTACATTACTGGTAGTGGTTGTGGTGGCAGTATGTAGTAGTACATACTAGTAGTAGTAGTAGTATATTGTAGTTGTAATGATAGTGTAAATTGTAGTAGTAGTAATAGTAGTAGTAGTAGTAGTAGTAGTAGTAGTAGTAGTAGTAGTAGTAGTTGTTGTTGTGATCGTGGTGGTGGTGGTAGAAGTAGTGGTGGCAGTATTAGTGTTGTTGTAGTTGTGGTGTTGGTGTGGTAGTGATAGGTGCAGTAATTATCATCATAGCACCAGTAGTGGCAGCATTAGCAGTAATATTGGTAAGAGTAACTGTAGGAGTAACAATAGAAGGATTAAAGTTAACATGATCTTGTCAGTATTGAGGGATTCTTGCCACTTTCATGCAGGAGGGAAGGAGTGTCTCATCATGTCTCTGGCCTAGCACAGCACAGGCAGAGTTAAAGAAAGAGGATAGAGTGATGCATTCAAATGATATGTGTCTTATAGTCTGAAAACTTCTTCTCTGTCTCTGTAATTGTAATGGAAAACTCTCTCTCTCTCTCTCTCTCTCTCTCTCTCTCTCTCTCTCTCTCTCTCTCTCTCTCTCTCTCTCTCTCTCTCTCTCTCTCTCTCTCTCTCTCTCTCTCTCTCTCTCTCTCTCTCTCAAGTGGTTATGCATATCCGACACTTTATTAAGTTATTGGTAACAAGCATGTATTTTTACTAATTTATAAACATGTTTTGTGTTGTTTAATAGTACAATGAAGCTTATTTACAAACACTTTCTCTTGTAACTGACAGGTGTACAGTGATGGAGCTCTGACCCCTATCCTGGATGCACTTCCTGTGAGCTCCACCATAGAAGTGAGTCTACCACAGGGAACCTTCTCTCATGACCAGCTGACAGCTGCCACCACCACCGCCTCCCATCTAGTCCTCCTGGCAGCGGGCACGGGCCTCACTCCCATGGTCAAGCTGATGCTGCCTGCCCTCAGGAATAAAAAGTGAGTCTGATGCTTCTCCCATGAAGGTTTGATTGAGTGTCAGGTAAGAATTTCAAGGCAGGTGAGAACTTTGGTTGAATGGAGAGGAATTTCAAGGCATTTCATAGGGTGCTGTAAGAATGTTAAGGTGAAACTGACTTGTTTCTCTCTCTCCTCTCTCTCTCTCTCTCCCTCTCTCTCTCTCTCTCTCTCTCTCTCTCTCTCTCTCTCTCTCTCTCTCTCTCTCTCTCTCTCTCTCTCTCTCTCTCTCTCTCTCTCTCTCTCTCTCTCTCTCTCTCATCAGATTGATTTCTAGATTTTACTTTTTCTCAGATGCTGTTCCTCATGCTTAGGAAGTAACCAGATGTGATATAAAACTCTGTATATTTATTATATGCAGGACAGAGACAGCCTGACAGTATTTATTGATGCGATGGATCCCTTGACATGATTTTCATGTCATATTTGTACTTTTAGGCATATTACAATCAGTGCAACTGCTGTGATCTTTGCTGTTATGTACAATATTGATTTCAATGTATTTTCAGGAACGTTCGTCTTCTTCTTTTCAACAAAACTGAAAGTGACATCCCTTGGAAGCAAGAGTTTGAAAACCTGGTGGAAGAGAGCAGTAGTCTGTTAAAGGTAATGTATTGGAAGGAAATGTTTGCATGTTTGTGTGTATGTTGGCAGGTTCAGTCATGGAATACCTCAGTGCATGTAAATTTGAAAATGTTCACATGAGTTCATTGCTTATCAAACTTAGTGATCTCTATGACTAAAGGCAAGTGAATATACCACCCATTCATTAAAATGACAGCCCTTCTTGGAGAGGAAAACAAAGAATAGGATATCATTTCTGTTGCCATGAAACGTCTATGTAACACATTTCTCATGGCAGTGCAGAATGGCTAGTCTTGGTGTAAGGAGAGAAAGCTGGTGTTGATTGAAATTAGCCTCATATACTGACCCTCACCACCAGATTTAAAGTTGTCTAGGAAATAGAGAACATGACACAAAAACATAAATACTAGAACACATTTCCTTTCCAGGTGAGCCATGTGTTGTCTGAGGGGAGCTCCTCCTGGACTGGCTTGAGGGGTAGGATAGACAAAACCCTGCTTGAAAAGTTATTGCCAGAGAACAGCCAACAACAAACAACCTACCTGTGTCTCTGTGGTCCAACAGAATTCACCAAACTAGGCATCAGGTGAGCATGTGTGTATGTAGTGAAAGTGACATAGAGCATAGTGATACAGCACACACACTGGTGGACAATCTCTGCCTGCACCATCTCTGATTACTTGTAGCTCCTGTGTTTTCTAGGCTAGATATTGGAATCCCAGTGATCTCTTGGGTGTGTTCATTTTTGCTACTCATGACTAGCTGTGAATCAGTCCTTCACAGCTCCATAATTCATCTATATAGGTTTGGATGAGAGAGAATGGCATATCAGAGGCTTAATGCAGTCATGATGGGAGACATGAAGTATCACCTCTGCTTTAAATGTTGAAGGGAAAACTATTCTCTGATAATCTTAAAAAGAAAAAAAAAACAATCCAGCTGTCTGATTTTGTTCATAGTATTGATGAGAGACAGAAATCAGGTGGAGTTCTCGTCATATGTTAGTCTGAAGAGAGACAGCTGGTGGAACAGAGCACCTTGTATAACTTTCTCCCATTACACCAGGAGATTAGGTTTGGAATTACAAGTGAAATATTGCCATTTTCTCAGAGGCAGATCAATTTTCCATGGCAGTGACTGTTGTAGGTAAACACAGGCTACTTGTAGAGTACATGTAGAGGAAACTATTAAAACTATTAACTGCAGTGGTTTGTATTCTATGTTTGGGATACAAAATTTTGATCTTGGTCTGGAAGAGGTAATAGTGGAAAATCTGACTGATCAGGGAATGTTTGTTTTCAGTCTCCTTGGTGACCTTGGCTACAGCAGTGATGCCTGTCATGCCTTCTTGGGATGAGGATAAGGATGTGGTACCACATCTGCTCCTCCTGTGTGGTTTGGAGACACACACACACACACACACACACACACACACACACACACACACACAATGAACCAAAGTTTTTGCCAGTGTCTAGACTAATACTGACGGGTGATGCCATCAATACAAGGGTTCATGTGTTCTTTCACTAGCTCCCTGGCTGGTAACATTAGTCATACCAAGAATCAGACAAAAGAATGAAGTAGATTTTAGTTGATATGATATCAGTAATGAAGTGTCTTTATCATTGAATATGATTTAAATAATAAGGTGTGTTCCTATTATAATTATAAAGCGGTACTTGAAAATTCCATGCCATGTGTTGTTTGTGGGAATGACTTGGAAGTGGATGCAGTATCAGGTGTTTGAACCATGATTATTTACTCATAGGAATGCTAAGTTGTGGATTAGATTTTATTATAATTCAGTGTTGTTATCCAAGTAATTTCTCTATCTAAAGCAGCTGTCTGATTCTAAAGCAGCTGTCTGGCTGTGTTGTTATCCAAGTAATTTCTCTATCTAAAGCAGCTGTCTGGTTCTAAAAGAACATAACAATATGAGAACATGAAGAGTCTGTGAAAAGTGGATGCCTGCTCAAAACTTTTATTGTGCACACTGATCTGTGGCACTTGTCTGGTGATGCATAGGCAGCAAGAAATAATTAAACATGGCAGCTTATCTTTCAGCTTAGGTTTCTTACAAAACATACAACCATTGTGATGTTACAAATTACATGGCATGCATCAGGGGTACAAAATTTTTTATAACTGGAAGTAATGAAAATCCATGCATTCTGTCTGTTAATGAACTTTAATGATCTCAACTTGCAGGAGTATGTTTTTTTTTTTTTTTTTTTTTTTTTTTTTTTCACACTGTCTGTCCATACATATCAAATTGAAATCCTCACATATGAATATTTCTGGAGAGGATGGTACTGAAGTTGAAATGTCCTGTGACTGAACATTGTGTCATTATAACTGTGTTGGTTTGTACTGTAAAGGCTTGTATCCTCTGTCTTACAAAAGTGTGGTGGTGGAGCATTACAACAAAATCGAACAGCATTGCTTGTTGAATTACTACAGTATTTAAAACTCAAGACTCATAGTTGTACATGGTTCACACATAGATGGTTGAGCACATACCAGCTGTTATGTAGAGAAATTACTTGCCAACTCATGGTCTAAGCTCTCTCCTGACTCCTAAGGCACACTCAGCACCATGGGCACTGGCCTCAAGCCTGCAGCCACTGTACTATCACTGAGGTTGAAAAAATATTGTCATAAATAATAAAGGCAGTGTAGCTATGCATTGTTTGCTTGATGTAATCTTGTCATACTTGGGGAAGTAGCATGAATAGTTATTGCTTTGTAATATTTCCCAGTTAGTTATGGGAGTATAGAGCTATTTTTGCTGAACACATTGGTCTGTAGGTTTACCAGTCATCATCTCTCAGTGATAGTCGTGAGTCACACTGAGGCTTTCAGTATCAAGGAGAGAACTAAATCAGGTAGCCTTTACACACACACACACACACACACACACACACACACACACACACACACACACACCAACTGAAGAAGAGTAATAAGACTTCAACATTTTGCTAATAAACACCCAAAGTTTAGCTGCCACTCTTAAAAAAATATATTGTGGGGTTTATTAAGTTTTCTCATTACCTGCATCCTTCACTCAGGCTTTGTGTTCAGAGTAATTCAGCAAGTGTCCTGCAGGAAGCAATACTCATTTGACTACATCAACATCACCACAAATTGTTCCCTCACTACTACATGGAAGTAAAAATGCTTGAAATGGAAAATTTTTTACGTCAATTACTTTCACTATTATTATTATTATTTATTTTTATTTTTTTTTGCATAGCACAGGCATTTTTTCAAGTAATAGATTTGAACTGCTTTGATCCCTGACCTTTGTCCTCCATTCCACATCCAAGCCTCACTTGTAAGTGGTACAATTATTCCATCACATACTTTTTTCACTCTTTTACCATCCTTACTTGCTGTTCTTTTCCATCACTATAAAGATCTAACCACTTTTTTTCCTTTTTTTTCTCCATTCACACAGATATTTTCTCGTCTCACCTTCCAGGCCTCATTGCATACACAGACTAAGCAGCATAATGTACTACTGCATCCTGTCTTCACACCTCCACTTCATATTACACTATGCAATACCCAAACATATGTACATCAGGTCTCAGGAGTTTGTGAAGCCATTGGGAAGATTGATGATATGTCCTCTCTCACCAGCCTATGTGTTGTATGAGGACATCCAGGCTAGCTTTGTGTGGCAACTGTAGGATTCCGTGTGAATCAGGATTTGCTGGATATGTAGAGAGAGAGAGAGAGAGAGAGAGAGTGCAAACTAGATGCTATATTGAATTATTGTGATTGTTAAAAATGTGAAAGCATATATTAATACATGTTTGTTGTAAAAGATATGTTTTACGTAAATAAAAGCTGTTTGTGTACAGTGACTTTCTGTTGCAGTTGGATGCAGTAGGTGCTTGGGAGGTGAGGATCATGGCCAACTAAGGAAATGTGGACAAATTAAGAATGATCTACACTTTTTTTTTTTTCTGCTTGTTACAAATAAGTTCTGAAAAAATGTTCCTACTGGTCTGTGAAGAAAACTTAACTTTACAGTATCTTTATGGTGTCTGTCTTGTTATTTCTATAGCAGTGGTTGAGGACAAGACATATTGCAGGCATGAAAATAAAAACAAGAAGTGGATGGTGTGGCAGGAAGTTATGACAGAGTTGTCCTTGTAATGTCATCTTCATGGTGCTAAATCTATAAAGAATAAGTATATACACAAAGAAAATTCAACCTCTTAACTACCCATTATCTTCCTCCTCTTAACTCCATCCTCTTTAACCCTTTCACTGAGACACATCACAATTAGCAGCACCAGAAGCAATGTGTCAAGTCTTTATAAGCATCTACAAGAAAGTTAGCCATGAAAAATAATACATTTTGCAATTTCTTCCCAGTTCAAAGACTGGACGTGGCTGTAGAACAAGTAAAGATGTCTCAAAGTGATTGGTAATTAGGGGAAGGTGTACCAAGTGGCAGTCAAAGGGTTAATTACTCCTCCTCCTCTTCCTTCTCCTCTAATGTACACAACCGATCCTAGCTCCTCCCTCTAAACTCCAGCATTAGTCCCCTTAATTCCATAATAATTCCTCTTTCCACCCTCCTCCTACGTAACTCCAGCATCAGACAGCTCAGCATATAAGCAAAGGAAAACGAGTTGTCATCAGCAGTGTATTTAAAATGTTATTTTTCTGTCACATCAGAGCCAATAATTCGACTTATGCCTAGTTACGGTAATATTTGATTAAGGGATTGAATTAGCTACAGAGAGTGTTTTGTGATGTGAAAATGTGCGGGAGTGACAGGATATCACTATTTCCTGGAAATATATCAAGATAAGTATCAGAAAAAAAAAAAAAAACTATTGTGGGTTATTTATGAGCATGGCATATTATCTACATATTTATATTTGTTTTATTTGTCTATTTATTTATTTGGTTAGTTTATGTATATATATATATATATATATATATATATATATATATATATATATATATATATATATATATATATATATATATATATATATATATATATATATATATATATATATATATATATATATATATATATAATTATTTTACTTATTAACTTTTCTTTATATTTTATCTATTAATTTTTTTTTTACATATTTTTCTACTTAAACATATGGCATCGATGTGAGTATTGGCAGTGGTAAGGATGAGAGAGAGGTAGTTTATGAACGCGAGGCGAGGCGAGCGAGGTGACCCAAGTGACAGTGTAAACAAAGATGGCGTCGGGCCAGCGAGCCTTCGCCCAGAAGCTGTCAAAGTACGTATTATCCCCTACCCATAAAGCATTGCGAGTCTAAATATGAGCTTGAATCCACTGTACAAGGGTGAGGGAGACTTATATAGATCAAGATAAGGTTGAATGAGGTGGAGAACAGTGGGAGGCGGCAGTGATTTTCCGCCTCCCACCGAGATGAACCCCTGTGTGTTTTGTTATGTTTGGTGACGATGTGTTGTGCCCCTGTTTGCCGCAGACACCATGCAGCGGATGTGCGGAGGACCGTCAGCTCGGTCACCACGGGAAAGGATCCGCCACGCTCCACCAGCGTGTCCACTCTTTCGGCTGTCAGTCTGGTGAGCTTCTGCCTCGATAGGTGTTATGGTGCCACGCCCGCCACGCCCATGCCCTCCACGCCCGCTCCCTTACCTGCACCCCGCCCCCATGCCCGTCCCCTTCCCTG
The DNA here is from genome assembly GCF_035594125.1 of Scylla paramamosain. Lineage (NCBI taxonomy): Eukaryota > Metazoa > Arthropoda > Malacostraca > Decapoda > Portunidae > Scylla > Scylla paramamosain. Next base: position 33,272,448 of record NC_087157.1, read on the forward strand.
CATCCCGCTCTCTACGTCCTCCACGCCCGTGCCATCTCCTACAGCCCGTCCTCCACGCCATCCATTGCCCATCACGTCCGCCACGCCCTTGCCCTCTATTCCCTCCACGCCCGTTCCATCACCTTCATTCACCCTGTTCACCACGCCCTCCACGCCCACACATGTCATGGGGATAGATTACTAAACTGTAGTGAAGGTAGTTATCAGAAAATAGATCGAGTCAAGGGAGCAAGACATGAGAAAGAGATACTGAAAGATAGATTAATCACTCTATCAAGGGAGCAGTGCATCAGAGGGAGATAGATAGTTAGATCATTGAGTTTTTTAAAGGGAATAAGGGATTACAGATATATAATTAGAGTTTTGTTAAGGGTCTGATAACTAATAGCCATATTCTCTCCAGCCTTCCCTTCAGATAAGACTCTCAGTGTCTCAGATTGGTAAGCATTGCCCATGTATCCACCAAACGTAATGAATTAATCCACATCCCTTCCACCTCTCCACCCCATACCACACAATGACATCAATAAGTATTACAGATTTATCCACCAAACAATTAATTAATCCACATCTCTTCCACCTCACCACCCCACACCACACAGAATGACAGATCAGTAAGCATTGCAGATTTATCCACCAAACAATTAATTAATCCACTTCCTTTCCACTTCTCCACCCTAATCCACTTAGAACAACATATCAGTAAGCATTGCAGGCTTATCCACCTAACAGTGAATTAATCCACTTCCCAATCCACACAGAATGACACGCTACAGGAGAATGTGGAGCCGTCTGATTATGAGGACTTCCTGGACCAGCACCAGTTGGAGGCAGACCGTGATCCACACAGCAAGATTCTCTTCTTCCCTTCAGATGACATTGTGGTCTCGCTTATCCCACGTCAGACTCGCACCATCCACCCCATCGTGCCGGAGGAAGGGTGAGTCCTGCGGCCACTCCCAGGCAAGGCTGGTGCACAGTGTGTGTCTGTATTTATTCTTATTTTTGTGTCTGAATGTTCTTTGTTTTAATTTAGATGTATTTTTATTATATCTAAGTGTTATTGTTGTCATTTCCAGGAATTATTGTTTTTATTATATGATGTGATTGCGATTATTATTATTATTATTATTATTATTATTATTATTATTATTATTATTATTGCTGTATTTGTTGTTGTTATCATTCTGAGCCTGACAGAGAAAATAGCTTCTCTGCTTTCCTGCTGTAATCTGTGTTCACAGGGACTGCGGAGGTCAGCTACAGAACATAAGCTGAGGAGTCTATAATCTAGTTAGGACTATTTTCATTTGCTTCAGTTGGTGAATAATGAAAGTACTAATGCATATAAACACTGATATACAATAACCCCCATGTTGTGTAGTGTTTAGCATGCTCATCTCATAACTGAGAAACCCTGAGTGTGAGTCCAGGGAGTTGTGAGGTAGACAGATGAGCAGCAGGTAGGTACAGGATGAAGGCTGAGGAGTTGTGGCCTTGCTGTCCTGGTGTGTGATGTGTGAATGACCTCAGTCCTACACATATCATTCACTATGAGCTCTGAGGTCCTTATGGGTAGCTGTGTTGTAAGACTAGTAGACGACTATGAATGAATAACACATGTAAGCTGAGGACTTGTGGCCTTGCTGTCCTGATGTGTGATGCGTGAATGACTTCAGTCCTACACAGATTAGTTGCTATGAGTTCTGACTGCTTAATGGCTGGCTGTGTTGTAAGACCAGTAGACGACTGTGAATGAATAATACACAAATACTCACACACATATCTACACAGCGATGGTTATGATGCGCATGTGGCTGACTGTGTGCGCTGCTACACAAGGGATTGGCTCCACATCAGCCGCCAGTACATCCACCACTCCACCTCCGTGCCAGCCCACAACCAGCTGGTGGCGCAACACCTCGCCGAGCTCCAGGCCTCCCACCCACCAGAGTTTGAAGTGGATCTGGAGGATGACAGAGGACACAGCAGTGGTGACAGGGTGGGTGTGGCATGGTTGTGTGGCTGGATGCTGGGATGGATGGGTGGGTACTGGGATAAACTAGGTATGGAGTTTCGGGTGTCATGTGGATGTGTGTGGGTGCTGGGATAAAGTGAGTGGGTGTGGAGTTTGGTATATAAATGTGTGTGTGTGTGTGTGTGTGTGTGTGTGTTGTCTGTGTGAAGTTCTCATGTCATTCAGTTTTTGTGTTGCTTCAGGTTCTGTATATCCTCTCCATTCTTTTTCTCCTCCTCCTCCTCCTCCTCTTTCTCCACTTTGCTATCCTTCTTTTCTTGCTTACTCTTTCATTTTCTCCTATTTATCCCATCCTCTGTCTTTTTTTCTTCTTTTCCTCCTTTTCTTCATCCACTTTGCTACCCTCCTTTTTCTTCCCTACTCTTCCTCATACTTCTCATGTTTATCATCATCTCCCTCATCCATCTCCTCATCTGCCACATATTCATTGTTGCTATATCTTTTTCCTGCTAAATTATCAGTAGAGTAATGAAAACACTACTATTTTCTCTAATTCAGTATAGATTTTTTTCCTATAGTAATTTTCATCCTGCTAAATTATCACTAGTGTCATGAAAACCCTTCCTTACCACTCTCCTCGTACTGCAGCATGACCCAGGGGGCAGCCGCCACTCCTCACACCTCTCCGATACCCCTCGAGGAAGCTGGGCAAGCTCAGTGTTCGACCTGAGAAACTCTGTGGCTGACCCGCTGCTGCCATCCCTGCTCACCCGAATACCCCTTGACACAGTGGACACCAACAACCAACAGGCACGGCAGGAGAACAGGCAGGTGTGTATGGAGGGGAGGGAAGGGAGAGGGTCTAGGTATGGTGGTGGATGGCTCTGTGGCAGGAGCTAAGAGTACTGCCACTGTATTCCTTGCTTCTTGTAATAGGTGACTGAAAAGGAAGAAAAGATTGAACTAGGAGCTTTCTCTGTATAGCATCCTGTGAATAGACAAAGTAGAGCATTATATTCTATTACTTCTGGATAAGAACATAAGAAAATAAGAGAAGCTGCAAGAAGTCATCAGGCCTCCACATGGCACTCCTTATATAAAACATATGAACATATTTCTACACCCACAAATGGAGAAAGAGATGAAAGGAATATAGAAAAAAAAAAGTAAGATAGAGTAAAAGAAATGAGAGAAGTAAAAGATATGAAGAGCAGGAAGGAGAAAAATATGAACAAAGGAGTTGAAGAAGATTGTGAAGGAGCCATAAAAAGAAGAAATAGAAAGAGCTTAAATAAATGAGAAGCAGAGAGTAACAGGCAACTTAGAAAAGAAAAAAAGAGAAAGACAAGAAATAGATAAGCCAAGCCTGTACAAGAAACAAGAAACAGGCAACTTAGAAAACACAATATAATACACAAGTAAGCCAACCCTGTACCTAACACTGACCCACCTCTCTGCCTCTTTCTCCTTTCCCCACAACAGGACTCCCTCTTCGTGCTGTACCCGCCGCAGGACGAGGAGGACATGATAGAGCGGCGGTCCTACCCAGAGGTCCCGCTGCCCCACCAGGCCCACCGCATACAGGTGAAGTGCATCAACTTACGCCTGGAGTTGGAAATTGAGCCCATCTTTGCCACCATGGCCCTCTACAACCTGAGGGACAAGAAGAAAGTCTCGGAGAACTTCTGTTTTGACATGAATCCAGAGCCACTGAAGAGAATGCTGACCTCACACATTCCCTATCAAGTATGTGTGTGTGTGTGTGTGTGTGTAAGAGGGGCTCTGGTCAAAGGCAACAAAAATGAGAAAAAAAGTCTCTGAAGATGCAGTTTCATCACTTTTTTTTTTTTTTTTTTTTTTTTTTTTTTTTTGTCTCACCCACTCTGTTTTCATGCCTCATTTTCACACTTGCATCCCTCCAGGACATCTCCACCCTGAGCCGCACCTGCATCTTTGACATCACCTACCCCTCCAGTGACCTGTTCCTGGTGGTGCGCCTGGAGAAGGTGCTGCAGGGGGACATCAGTGATGTGGTGGGGCCCTACATGAAGGACGATGCTGTGAGTGTTGTCTCTGAATTGTACTGTAGTTTCTCTCTCTCTCTCTCTCTCTCTCTCTCTCTCTCTCTCTCTCTCTCTCTCTCTCTCTCTCTCTCTCTCTCTCTCTCTCTCTCTCTCTCTCTCTCTCTCTCTCTCTCTCATAACAATTGCTACTTTTAAAATTTTCATGTGTCTTAATTTTTTCTCTCATCACCAAGGTCCTTCTTATTTTTCCTCCATGTTATTTCCAGTCATATTAAATTCCACTTGGGTTCTTATCAGTCTTCATCTTTCTCTCTTTCCTCATCTTTTAAAATCATGATCTTTTCCCTTTCTCCTCACATCACTCGTCCTCCTCTCTTCCCAACATCCCTCTCTTTTATTCCTCTCATTTCACTCTTCTTTCCTCCACCAACTATGTCAATTTTCATTCTCTCCTTTCTCATCCTCCTTCCCTTAAAATCATGATCTTTTCCCTTTTCCCTCCCATCTCTCATCCTCTTCTCTTCCCAACCCCTCTCTTTCATTCCTCTCATTTCACTGTCCTTTGCTGCACCAACAATCTCAGTATTTCATTCCTTCCTTTCTCATCCTCCTTCCCACTCTCCTCACTCTCACTTCCACCTGTTCTCACCACAGAATCGAGAGAAGCTCAAGTCAACAGCTGTTGCATGCTGTGAGCGTCTGGGGAAGATCCGAATGCCTCTTGCCTGGACTGCCATCAACCTCATGAACATCTTCAATGGCGTGCACAGCGACAGGGAAAATGCACCTGAGCGTGAACCTTCAGGCTCTAACAGTCTAGGTCTGTGTGTCTGTGTGTAGGGGATGGAGTGTCTTTGATGTTTTCCTTAAGTGGTAATGAAATAACTTTAGTATTGAGCCATCAGGTGTGTAAGTTTAGGAATCAGTATTGTATTAATGGCAATAACTCTTGCATCATCAAGATGTGCTTAGTATCTGGGTGTGAATTCAGAGCCCCTTAACTGAGTTGCATGCAGAAGCATTCAGAGAGGTATAGCTGTGTAAGGAGACTTGCAAAAATACCTAAAGACACTGACATAGTATTTGTTTCCAGTCAGTAAGATCTTTCATGAGAGTGTAATTCATATGAAAAAAAAACAGGGCAAGTAGAATATGAGAATAGCACTGGAATGTGTGTGTGTGTGTGTGTATGAGAGAGAGAGAGAGAGAGAGAGAGAGAGAGAGAGAGAGAGAGAGAGAGAGAGTAAAAAAGACTGGTGTGCAGGGATGAGATGTAAGGATAGGAACAAGAAACTCTCAGACTCATTCAGCACCTTGTACCGAGTGTTAGTGTTCCCAGCAACAAAGATCATGCTAGGCTCCATTTTTACACTCATACACTGTTACCTTGCCTATGCTCCTCCAGATCGCAAGCAGAGTTCATCCAGCTATGACGAGCTGAAGAGGAAGAGTGGGTCTGGCTCCCTCACGCGGCGTGGCTCCCTGGAACGTCGCAGTTTTAGCGAGAAGCGGCGCAGCTGGTCACCGGAAGAGTTTGGGGCATGTCTGGACTCTTTCCGCCCCGTCACCCTCACTGTGTCCTCCTTTTTCAAGCAGGTCAGTTCATTGGCTTTGTCTGTCTGTATTGTCTGTTTGTACCAGTGTGTGCTGTTGGGCCTTGCTGTGGATGTATGTGGGCAGCTGTGCTATGCCTAAGCTCCTGGGGTGTAGCATGGTGGTCCACGAGACTGTCCCTTTCCACCAGGGGCCAATGTGGGTAAGAGTGTGAATGATGTATGAGTGTTTGGTGCTTTGTCTGAGCCACCCCATGTGGGATTGCTGGCCTAGTATATAGATGGGATGATAGAGTTCAGTGACTCTTAAAGTAATGGCGTGAGAGATAGGAATGGACCAGTGCTAATGTTTTACCCAGTAGCTAGAGGTACTCATTTTCAAAGTATTACTAATAATATATCTTACAATGGAAAGAAAGAAGAGCATCTGTTTGGCAACCTATGGAGTGGAAAGATATAAAAAATAAGTTTGGGAGCAAGAAAGCAAAGAAGAATCCCAGATCTCTTGTTCTAGGAGGGAGACAAGCTACGGGATGAAGACTTGTACAAGTTCCTGGCAGACCTAAAACGTCCCTCCAACCAGCTGAAGAAGAAGTGCCTACCAGGCCTCCTCAAGCTGGACATCTCCCCCGTCCGTGACCAACCCAAGTACTGCCTCACCTCAGAACTCGCCAAGCTGCACCCCTACCCAGGTGACCTTCCTTTCTTTCTCTTTACTTGGGTGAGGTCTTCCTTGCAGGTGACTTTCCTTCCCTACTCTGTATACTTTACTTGGTTGGTGTCTTATAAGTGACTTTCCTTCCTTACTTGGTTGCCTTGTTACTTATTCTCCACTCATATATATTTTCAGAGTGACTTCTCTTACCCATTGTATATTTTTTAACATAAACATTTTTTTCCTTATGTATTTTTTTTTTTTTTATCTTACTCTGCATGCTTTTTTTTTTTCTTCCCAACTGACATTCCTTTTCCAGCTGACTTTTCTTTCATATCCTACACATATAGTTTTCCTTAGTAATGTCCATTTCCTTCTAATTCCTTCTTTCAATTTCTTTTTTTGTGTTTAGTGTGCCCCTTTTCCTCTCATGTTTCCAGTTTAAACCATCTTAACCTTTCTTATATTTCCCATGATTTTTTTTCTGTTTAATTTTCAAGTATTTTTTTGTGGGGTTTCTGTGGGTGATTGATGCTGTTGTTATGCCATTGTATTTATCATCTTCCCTAATCAGTCTTCTGTTAACTGCAAGTTTGATATCATTAAAAATATATTCATGCTTTATAAGTAAAAAAGTTCCTTTCATTAGTCTGTGTTGCACTGTTGGTTGCACTCTAAAGTAACAACAAATTGGTAACAAAATTAAATTTTACAAAATGAGTAAAAATAATTGAATGCATCATAAAGTAATATGCATATGTCTAACCCACCAACTAATGACTCCCTAATTATTGACATTCATCCAGTAGACTTAAAACATTTCCCTAACTCCTGTATCTTTGGCTTTGAATTTCATGCCATTAATTAACCTGCTGGGGTTTTCCTTACTGGTCTGTGGATGCAGGTGTCTGTAGTGTACTGTGAGTTGTGAGTGCTGGGGTGGTTTGGGGTGTGATCCTGCTTGTGGAATGTGTCTGCCACTGGTGGTTTGGTGGTGTGTGATGTGGTGTGACCTTCTCAGACCTGCATACATTTTCAGGCATTAGTTATAAACAACCAGTCTCAGGGATTGGTGAAGACCAGACTAATAACCTGTAGATTAGGCTGCATTCTAATAACTCCATGTATTCAGAGCCATCACTTACGAAAGCCTTTGAATGGAAGTGCTCTCCAGTGGAGGAATGTGTACTTTTGGGAGGTATTCTCAGGTGGTGCTGAGGAATACTTGCATAACCTAGTCTAACCTTATTGCAGCAGATGACACTGAGGAGCAGGAGGACAAGGACTGTAAGTGCTGTGTGTTTGAGTTGCTTGGCTTCACCTGCTTACCTCTTGTCATGCCATGCCTGCCTTGTTCTATGAACCACTCTCCTGCATTCCCTTCCTCTTTTCTCTCAGGAAAGATTCCCTACCACACATGGTATTTGTTGTTCACACATCCAGACCAGTAATACAGCCATTGAATTCACTGACTTTGTAGCATTTTTTTTGTAGTAAATATTTCTAGTCCTCTTAGATCTCTGTATTCAGTTTATAGTGTCCATGCAGGTACTGTTGTATGCCTCCTTGTTGTCTTGGTCAATTGATCCTTATGAGAGAATAAAAGCACCTCAGGTTTCTTATTTCAGCACAAGACTTCCTATGCAAACAAATTTAATTGAAGTGTGGTGATGCAGTATCTAAATTATTCTGGTAATAGAAATGGTTTATATGTTAACTCTGTCGAAACTTGTCTGTGAAAACCATTTGACTGTCAGGTGATAAGAATAATAACTGACTTGTCTGAGCTTTTGAAGTAAGAGATGAATATGCAAATGTGTGTGTGTGTGTGTGTGTGAGCAATTATTTTTCATCACTAAGAAGACATAGTAATAAATTTGCCAGATATTAAACAAAAACTATTGGTATTTGCCAGTGCCTGATAATGTGCCTTTTTTTTTTTTTTTTATAAGGATGGGCACAGGCCAAGAGGGAAAAAAATGAAAAAAAAAAAAAAAAGCCTTCTGAGGTGCCGGTCTCCATACATAGTTGAAAGCATTAGTAAAAAATACAGGATAAGTGTCTTGGAACCTGCCTCTTGAAAGAGTTCAAGTCATTGGAAATAGAAGTATAGAAGCAGGCAGGGACTTCCAGAGTTTACCAGAGTTTACCTGATGTATGTGTTTACTTCTTTTAGTACACTGATGATTTGAATTTAACAGTCATTACAAAATATTGTTTCAAAATGACCTCAAATACAGACTTTGCTTCATATAATCCATTGCTCCTTTCTTATTTATTGATAATTCAGATTCAGGTTTACAAGGTTTACATTTCAGAGTGCAGCTTTTCATAATATAAAGTAACTCGACTCCATGCACCTGAATGTTTAGTAAACCAGCGTCAAGTGTAAATCATCACCTTACCCTCCACACAGTCATACAAAGAGTGATTGAATGTGCTGTTGTCTGTCTGTGTAAATAGCTATTGTTGTACATTCTTTGAGCTTTCTTTTTTGTTGTGCATGACTAGCATTTCCTTTACTTCTTATACTATAAATGATGTTATGGTGCAGATGGTGATCAGGTGTGTCAGTTTCAGTCATCATTCTTTACTTGTGTTTGGGGAGGATAATCGTTTTGGTCTCTGACAGGACAAGGATATAGAGTGGAAAGAAACAGCTTTCATATGATTTGTACAATACAAGTTTCGTTTCTTCCTGCATGTGTTCAGGATAATGTGTTGACTTCACCTCCCTTCCAAAGAATCAGAATAGCAAATACAAAGAAAGACTTTATATTATTATTATTATTATTATTATTTAATTTAGATTCAATCATATGTATAATTCTGTTTCTATAGTTCACTGCCACTTTTTTTGGATGATGTGCGTCTCATTTCCACAATGTTGCAAGTATAATGTCTCAGCGTATCATCAGTTTTTTTTTAAATTGGCAGCATCCTTTAGATAAAGACAGTAAATTTAGAATTATCAATATCTTCTCTACAAAAAAAAAAGTATGAATTTAGTATCATGTTGAGGAAAGTTATTGGTCTGTGAAGTTGCTTAGTTTTAGGATTTTAGAAATTCCAGCCCTTATATACTGCATATAGGCTTGGAATTGGAAGCTTGTAGTGTTCAGTAGATAGTGAGTCCATACAGAGGGACCTGGAGTGTAGATAGAATTTATAATGAAAGAAAAATACATGCTCACTTTTCATAATAGGAACAGTGTAATTGGGGTGCTTCTGTTCACTGTTATGTACAAACCTTGACTCATGGAAATTTCCCTCACTGAAGATGAAAAGTGTCGGCCAATCAAGGAGATTGTTGAGTTCCCTCCCCGAGACATCCTGGTGCCCCATTACTTCTACAGGAACCTGCTCTACATATCCCCCAAGGACCTCAACTTTAACAACAGGCCAGGTGAGCACTCAGGCAGGCAACATTCTGAAGCAGGTTATCACCCTTGTTTTGCTTTGAGGTCAGTTATAGCAAGAGTACTTTCTCTTCTTTGTTGGGATGGGGAAAACAATCTTAGTTTATGTATGTATATATCTATGTATGTTTTTTTGATGATTTAATGTTAATTCTGTTCTTGTTGAATGTGTCTTGATCAGTTTGTTGTGACACCCTCTAATCTCATAGTAAAAATTTAACAACATCCTTCCTCCTCCTCCTCCTCCTCTTTGTCATTGTCCTCCTCCTAAAAGTGGTAGTATAGTCACAGACAGGTTTGTTAGGCCATGTAAGGCTGTTGCTGTTTGTTTTTTTCTTTGCATTGTATTGCTCCTTGTCCTTCTCCTCCAGGCTCAGCACGTAACATTGCTGTCAAGATTCAGTTCATGGCTGGGGAGGAGGAACATGCAGCCCTTCCTGTAATTTTTGGCAAGTCTTCCTGCCCTGAGTTCACATCTGAGGCATACACTGCCGTCACCTACCACAACAAGTCCCCTGATTTCTATGATGAATTCAAGGTGAAGCTTCCAGCAGTGCTTGGTGACCAGCATCACATCCTGTTCACTTTCTACCATATATCCTGCCAGAAGAAGAATGAGGAGAAGACCATTGAGACACCTGTGGGATACACTGTGAGTTTTGTACTGGTGGTGAAGGGGGAGAGAGAGAGAGAGAGAGAGAGAGAGAGAGAGAGAGAGAGAGGTAGTACTTATAAGATAATTTAGAAATATTTAAATGCAACATTATATTTTATAGCTATGCAGACAAAGTATATGTTAAAAAACAATTAATGCAAATAAAAAGCAAATATTGTATGGTGAGTATATAACAGTAAGACCTTAAATTTTGTGTTCACATTATAGTGCTACTTCACATTTACTTTGTACTCATTGGTGGTGTTAAACATTTTTGCCAGACGCACTTTTACTAGAATGAATAAACAATGAAAGGAAATACAGCTGCTTCTAGAGGAGAAAATGTTCAGTTATATTTCACCAATTTTGACCATCTAGATGTTTAATATGAACTATTTTTTATTCCTCCTACTATGGACACTGATACCTACTCACCTTTTAGTTGCATTCAGACATGTCAGGATTGCCAGTATTGCTGGCCTGGTATATATATATATATATATATATATATATGATAGATAGATAGATAGACATGTCACATAAAACAAGTATGATCACATTATATCCTGCCTGCCTGCAGTGGCTCCCAGTGTACCGGGATGGCAGCCTGCAGACCGGGGAGCACAGCCTGCCAGTCATGATGGAGCGGCCACCCAGCAACTACCCATACATCACTGCCAACATCCAGCTCCCCGGCACCAAGTGGGTCGACAACCACAAGGGCCTCTTCACTGTCTGCGTGGAGGCCATTTCATCCGTCCATGCCCAGGTAATGATGTGGATGATGTGACACTCCCTGTCTCCAAACACTCTTCTCATGTGTCCTTCCCTCCTTGTACTTACTCTCCTTAAGTGCTCTCAGTAATGATGTGAATGACATGACCTTCCCTCCCTCCATACACTCTCCTCATGTGTTCTCGTTCATGTATTTCATTCTCACATACTCCCTTTGGATCCTTTCTGCACACATCTTTTCATAGCCGTCCCTGCACTCATCCATGTCATCATGTGCTCTTACATTTATATCATCTGTCCATACTCTTCCTCTCCCTTTATCTATGTCTCTTTTGGCTCCTCCTTGTGCTGTATATGTCTGTTCTAATTGCATGTCTGAAATATTAATGAGCAGCAATAGCAGGAGGAAACATGTTATAGAAAGATTACTTCCATTCTGAGCAGTGTGTCCTCTGTACTCTGTCTGTCTCCCAGTTGTGAATGTATGGTGTGTGGATCACCAGCGATATTACCAGTAGAAAAGGAAAGGAATAACTAGTGTAGTCAATTTTTTCATTAATCCAATTGTATATGATCTGTGATTTTTTACACAAATGATATCAGGCAAGTGGTACAAAAGCAAGCATAGAAAGTGAGTGATACTTTTTCCTTTTAGAAGTTTTAGAAGAGGAGTGTAAACTTGTACATCCCATATTTGCATTTCTGCCGTCAGGACAAACAAATCGACTGCTTCTTCAACTTGTGCAAGATGGTGGAGGAGGGGAACATCCCAGCACGCATTGGGGAAGCCAACATGGAGGGAGAGCTGAAGAAGGCGTGAGTAGACTATTGTTTTCTTAAAGTGTGGTGCCTTGAGTAGACTTAGATCCTCTCAGGCATATTTGGCAAGGTATGCCAGTGATGATAAAATGATGCTAGCTTTGTCGGTAATAGTTTTTGTTTTCCATGTATGCTAGGGAACAGTCTCAGTATGAAGGGGCAGGGGTAAACCAGTGTATGCTGTTGGGTCTTGTTGTGGATATGTGTGGCCAGCTGTGCTATTTCTAAACTCCAAGGGTGTAGTATGGTGGTCCATAAGACTATCCCTTTCCACTGGTGGCTGACAGGACTAAGTGTGAATGATGCACGAGTGGGTGTGTGATGCTTTTATGGGCCATCTTGTGTGGGATTTCTAGTCTGATATATAGACAGATAGGTGTAAGTAACAAAGGTTTCTTCCTTGTATTTGGTGACAATGTTCCTCCTCTCACACACCTTCAGAATGGCCGACCTGCTGAACTGCAATGCTGAGCCACTAGTACGTTTCCTGCCTGTGCTTCTCGACCGCCTAATCTCTCTGCTGGTGTGGCCACCAACCCTTGCTGGCCAGCTCGTCAACATTGCCCAATCATGCTTTGAGACGATTGGCACCATTGTCAACCGTGTGTCGGTAAGTGGCCACTGGACCTGTGGTGGGATATGTTCACACCAATATTGCATCATGTAGCATGTTGTGTCCAATCATGTTTGACTGGAACTCCTTAGCTGCTCTCCTTAAATTCTATCTCAAGTCTGTTGAGTATACATTAAGAATTCAAAAGTATACAAAGAGAAATTTCATAAAGCACCAATTGGGTTGTGTCTTTTCACCTTCATTTTCCACTTACACACTTTTTGCTCTCCTGCCCCAACCAGGGTCTGTTGGAGGACAAGAACGACCAGCATGGACGAAATAGCATCCTCTTGTCCTATGTGGCATACCAGTCCACTCTGCCTCACCCTGATGACAGCCCTCCCACTCCTGTTGGCCCACAGCATCCCCACCACCCTCCCCCACCAAGCTCTGTTCCCACTCACCGCAAGTACTCCAGGTGAGCGAGAGACATGAGAAAGAGAATGAGAACATATGGTTTTTGAAAATGTGACAAGTAAAGAACAAAAATTGTGCTATGGGAGAAAATACAGATTCTTTATCAGCAGTGGTAGAGGGAAAAGTTGACAGTAAAAGTTGAGTAAATAGCAAAGTGCAATAAAGGGGTGTGTAAGGGAACATATCAGATGGACACCATGCAACTAATAAGGCATTGTGTCCATCGCAGGAGCAGCAGCAATCCTGACCTGGGGCTTGATGTGGATGCAGAGATTGGTGGCATCTTTGCACGTGGCTTGGACAGGACCAACTCAATGAGGACAGGTGGGTTAATCAGTGATTGTCTGCCACCAACTTGTTCCCACATGATGATGATGATGATGATGATGATGTGTTGATTTCCCTTGTTAGATTTTATTGTGCTGTATCTTTTATGGTAAGATTTTTTATAGGGATCAGTTCAGAGCAGCAAAATAATTGGTGATCTTGATTGAGAGCTGAAACTTGGTCTTGCTTTGTAATGAATCTTCAGGAGAGTATTTTGTCAAGACTGTCATAAAAAATGAATTATGAAATAATGGAATGGATAAGGGATACCTGAAATGGTATTTGCACGGAAAATTGCTGTAAAAGATACTTGAGTGATACTATGGCTATACTAAAGAGTAAAAGGCTTTTGGTTTTTCTTAGCTTGAATTGGTTTTCTTCCATGTCTGTCATACTAGATAATGATGAGGAACAGTTGATCATGAGAGGTAAGGCATCATATTCTTAACATTGCTTGTATTTTGCAATCATTTTTGTACTATAATAGAACAGAACACACAGACGAGCCTCAGAACTGGCCAGAGTTATTCTACGTGAACATATCCATCTATACTAATGTTGTTTAGAGCCAAAAATCCAGAATTTCTGAAAGCAAGGTCATGAAGATACATTCCACTAACACGGAAGCATTTCATTCATCCCTAACATGTTGCCTGAAGACACGTTGTCTTCCATCAGGCAGCAACTATGAGAACCTGATTACTCTGCAACGCTCCAGTGGGAGGAAGCTGACACACGAAGAGGTAGCATTGCAGTGGGTGGTGTCCAATGGCAAGGGCAGGGACATGGCCCTTGCTAACTCTTGGTGAGTGCCTGGCATGTAACTTTCATGAGAGGATTTCACTGATTTAATTGAATGTATCCTGTGTGTCTCAGGAGGAGCATACCAGGTACACTCAGTTACCACTTAGGTTTTATTGTTAGCAAAATGTATGTGTCCTGATATTGGTGTAAAACAGACACACCAGTCATTCAAATCTCATCTGGTGACATTCTTGTAGGTTTTTGTTTACAGATTCAGTTTGCATCTTGCAATAATAGAGACAAAATTTGTGTTTGCTGTTGGTTCATTTACCACAGCAAAAAATAATCCACTCCCATTGCTGCAGGTGAGACTGCTTGTACTTTCAAAGAATAAATATTTATTTAAGTGTTGGATGATGAAATGCCATGAATGATTATGTAGTGTAGTATATAAAATGTTTCAAACTGATTTGGTTCAGGCCAGAACTTTTTGTCCAATTATATAACCAAGGATAAAGCTTTTAATTGTTGCTAGGAAAAAAAGTGAACAGAAAAGAGATTGGGTTAATCAGATTTGTAGTAATGCAGTAATAATTTAGGAATGGATCGGCAGTAATGTCTTAAGCTCTTGTGTATACCAAGTATGTGGCTTTCTTCCTTCATGTGTCCAATGAGATGCAGCAGGATGTATACTTATCACTATTTTCCCCTCTGTGGCAGGTTCTTCTTTGAGCTGATGATCAAGTCCATGATAGAACACCTGGCCAGGACAGGAAGCCTGGACTCCCACCGCAAGATGAGGTTCTCCCATCAGTTCTGTGATGATATTCAGAATCTGACCTCCTCCATTACTAATGACATTATCGCCCACAACACCAAGGATGTTAAGGACACTCGGGTAAGTTGGCCCTCTCAAGTGCCTCATTCTGTCGTGAGCTCCCCAGGTAAAGGATAAGGATGTCATGGTAAAAGTTTACCGTGAGGATTTTATTATTTGTCTTTTTAAGAGGAACACAAGTCAAGGGTAACAAAAAGTGAAAAAAGAGTTCCACTGAGAGTACCAGTCCTACTTATATATTTGTCTATATCTGACACCTGTTTGTTAGATCTCCCCCCTCTGGGATGGCTGCTACTCAAGAATCCCTGTTCATTCTTAGTGTTGCATTCTCTAATTGGATATTCTGTGCACTACCATACACTTTACAGTTACCTTACTTTCCCTTTTTCACATTTATTGAATTTCTAAAGTGTTTCTTCTATCTTTTTCAGTCTCTCTCTCTCTCTCTCTCTCTCTCTCTCTCTCTCTCTCTCTCTCTCTCTCTCTCTCTCTCTCTCTCTCTCTCTCTCTCTCTCTCTCTCTCTCTCTCTCTCTCTCTCTCTCTCTCTCTCTCTCTCTCTCTCTCTCAGCCTACATCCACATCCTTTCTCTTCATTGCCCACACTCATTCCCCTATTGACTGTTCATAGCAATCACACATGGGACAAACAGTTTTGAGCAGAGGTTAGTGTGAAAAACTCAAAGTCTATTAGTATATTCTCTCAAAAGGAATGTGTGGTTCTTCACAAGTTGAAGGATGCAAAGATGAACACTCACCAAGCACAAATCATGTATTCCTTACTTTCTGTTTCACACACTGGAAGCATCACTTACTTAATGAAACACTGAACACTTTTTCATTAACTCCTCCTTCAGTTTGTACAGAACATCAACAGCAGCCTGGCATTCTTCCTGATGGACCTCCTCTCTGTGATGGACCGTGGTTTTGTCTTCATGCTCATCCACAACTACTGCAAACAGATGAATGGCAAGATTGTGCTCCTACCTGATGCTGCACCACTCATCAACCTCAAGGTACCTACCAGTGTTGCATATAGCCTATGAATATATGCTTGCTCTATGCTTTATATCAATGTTTTATATTGTCGTGTTACTTTAACGGTGGTCCACAAGACTTCCTTTTCCATCGGGCCAACAGAGCTAGAAGTGTGAATGATGTGTGTGTGTGTGTGTGTGTGTGTGTGTGTGTTGCAGTATGTTTTCAGCTGGCTAGATGAAGCATACAGCTGCTAGTAAGGGCCAGTTTTTGGAGTCAGCTGTATTGTTGATGCAGATGTGAGGTTGGAATGTGGTTAGTAAATTTGAAATAAGAAAATTTCCAAGAATGTAGGAAAGAGAGAGAGAGAGAGAGAGAGAGAGAGAGAGAGTTTTTAATTCACCTCACATATATTCAGACTTGTTGCACATCTTCCACAGCTGGACTTTGTGCGCATTGTCTGCTGCCATGAGCATTTTGTGGCACTCAACCTGCCCTTCTGCACCCCCCTGTCGGCCATCTCCGCCCCCTCATCCCCTTGCCCCTCAGTGAGTACCATGAGCGTGGCTGTTCCTTGTGTATTGTTGATGTATTGAGATTCACTACTATTTCCTCTTCCTCATACCTTTCAACCCCCTTTTCTCATTCCTTTCCTGAGCTTCCTCATGTAACTTATAAGATCTTATGATTACTTCCCATATCTTCATCATGCAAACTCTTTGTGCATCATACCCACCCACCTTAATCACTTTCACCCGATCTTACATAACCTTCCTTTCCATTTCTTACACCCCTCACACTCCCTTTCTACCCCACAGATTGGCTCCACCACCAGCCAGTCATCATTCATCTCTACAGTGTTTGGTGGGGACCGCAGTGCCTTCATGGTCCTCTCCAGCTCCTTCCGCAGGCAGCACTTCTTGGTGGGGCTGGTGCTGTCAGACCTCTCCACTGCCCTTGAGATCAAGTACATGCTATTTTTGTTTTTTTCCTTTTTTTATGTAAGAGTGGCATTGACCAAGAGCAACAAAAGATATGAAAAAGGCCTACTGAAAGTGCCAGCCCCTAAAGAGAAGTCAAAAAGGAGACTTACTTGCCTCTCCCTTCCTTTTCCACATTGCTTTCCTGTGTATTTTTTTCACAGTTTGTATTGGCAGTTGCTTTCACTAACTGTTCACAACTTATTTTATCTTTTATTATTGTAATTTGAGGACTTGATAAATTGGTTCAACATTGTTATAGTGGTAAATCATCTGGCATGTTGTATATCTCGTTAATATGTTGTACCAATGTATTTTACTGTGTCAGGTGTGTCCAGTGTTTCCTCCTCTGTTTTAGTTCTTGGGTGTGGTAGTAGTTTATTTATTTATTCAATGTCTATTTCCATGCAGAACATTTTCATACTCCATTCTGTCTTCAAATTTTCCCATTTTCTTTATGCATAGGTAGACTTGAATTAGACTTTGGTGAGGTAAAAGAATGAAGAGCCAAAGTTAAGATCAGTTTCAAAATTAAAAGAATTATACTAGCAATCATTTCATATATACTTAATGTTCTTTATCTTTCTTCTTCTTTCCTTAACTCCTCCCACTCCTCCTCCTTTTCCATACCCCTCCCACCTTACATCTTGTTTCCACCACCACCACCACCAATACTTCACTTCCCTTCAAACTCCTTCCCCTTTGCCATCTGCCACAACCACAGCAACCCCACCATTCATGGCCGTGCTGTCAACACCATTCGTAACTTGCTGGGGAGCCACGACACAGATGAACGCTATGCAGACCCGGAAATCAAGGCACGGGTGGTGGCACTCTACCTTCCCCTCATCAGCATTGTGGTAGACGCGCTCCCTCAGCTCCACACTTTCATCACCTCTAAGTGTAAGGCACCAGCAGAACCTCTCATGCTGGCACACTGAGTGAAAGTTGTCTTGCTCACATCAATCACTAATAACCTTAGATAATGTTAGAGAGTGGAGTACCATTTTGTGTTTGGTGTATAGAATAGTTTGACAAACCCTCATCTTTGAACTGTGCAATTGTCCCTTCAAAAAGAAGAGTTGTCAAGGGTGTCATTCAACACCCCTGAGTGTTACATCATGATTAAAATGCCTTCAGGAAGTGTTGGTCAGTGGACTCAGTAGCTAGATATCCTGCCTGACCATAAGAACAGCTAACTGGCAGTGATAGTATTGTAGCAGTACAGCAAACACATCTTTCTTCATTACAGTAATTCCTAGGGAGCTTTGTCTAGAGGTATTTAAATTGTCATATATACTTTTTTATTAATTCTTTTTTTAGTTTATCCTTTTTTTATTTTTATTTTATTTATTTATTTTTTTCAGTTCGGAACCCATTGTCATCAGTGGTGGATGACAGTGAGGGCGGCCCAACCCACATCCACCAGAACGTTGCCTTGGCCATCGCTGGGTCTTCCATGTTTGCCAACAAGGAGAGTGACTATGATGTGATACACGGGGTGAGTGCTGTATGAGATTAAGAGTTTTGCTATTTTTTTTTTTTTAGCCATGACTCATGATTACTTTCCTGGCTGATACAAAAGAATGTATTAATTAATCATTTTATTTCTCACAACAATGGTGCTTCCAGAAATTCTGCCAGTCTTTTATCTGGCATGACAAATTGTACCCTCAGTGTTTCCTTGGCTTGAAATTCTATCATTCTGTTGATAAGTTAATAATGAGTCATTTACATATTATTTTGTTATCAGCTGGCATGTAGTGTGAGTCATGACTATGTAGAACATTGGCTTGTGTAGACAATAGCTGAACTAAGCACTTGACAGGTGTACAGTATTGACAAGGAAGCCTGTGTGGTATTGAAGCATAAAGTGGTAATGGTTACATTTCTCACTGCTGATGGAAGGATGAAGCATCTTGGAGTGCAACATGGCTGTGGGGAACTGTCACCTTCCCCTCACATGTAGCTTTCCGAAGCTGTTGTACTGTTAAGGAACATGCACAATTAACATGTATTGCACTGCACTTGCATGCAGACAACTGAAGAGGAGATGGAGAATGTAAGTGTCCATCTCTTCCCTCCCTCTAGTGTGTGTGTGTGTGTGTGTGTGTGTGTGTGTGTGTGTGTGTGTGTGTGTGTGTGTGTGTGTGTGTGTGTGTTTGTAATCACCTGCATTCATCCATGCATGGGTGTCGGTATGTGTTGTGTGTGTTTGTGTGTATGCAGAGAGAGAGAGAGAGAGAGAGAGAGAGAGAGAGAGAGAGAGAGAGAGAGAGAGAGAGAGAGAGAGAGAGAGAGAGAGAGAGAGAGAGAGAGAGCATACATCCTTGAGTGCATATGTGGGTACTCTTACATCTATGTATGAGTGTCAGTTAGTGTGTGTGTGTGTGTGTGTGTGTGTGTGTGTGTGTGTGTGTGTGTGTGAGTGAGTGTGTGATGTTCCATGTCATTTTGTGGTGAAGACGGGGTGGTCATATTTCATAAGCTGAATGTCACTGCTACAGTGCATCATACAATTGTACAATTTCACCTCGAAACATGATGTGTAGCATACCAGTCTCTCTCTCTCTCTCTCTCTCTCTCTCTCTCTCTCTCTCTCTCTCTCTCTCTCTCTCTCTCTCTCTCTCTCTCTCTCTCTCTCTCTCTCTCTCTCTCTCTCTCTCTCTCTCTCTCTCTCTCTCACCTGGCTGTGAGTGCCTCGTCTTCATATCTTGTCGTCTTTTTAGCAGCAGCAGCCCCGCAAGTGCCCTCTGAGCTCTGAAACCACACGCAACCTGCTCATTTGCCTGCTGTGGGTCCTGCGCAACGCTGATGAGACCAGCCTGCGCCACACGCTCTCTGAGCTGCCACACAACCGCCTCCACCAGCTGCTGGACGTGCTCTACATCGCCGTGTCTTGCTTTGAGTACAAGGTGGGGAATGCTGGAAGGTCTCTTGCTCATTGGAAGTTCTGTTCACTTGGATTTGTTAATTGTTTTTTTATTTACCGAAGTTGATTCTTTTTTTCTTTGTTATTTTTATTAGTTTATTTTGACTTTTTATGAGAGGATTTGCTGTTGTAGTTATATAAATATGTTTTAATCCATATTACCAGATGATCTTTTAAATTTCTTCTTTATGTTAATTTTGGCTGTTAATTTATTCACTTTGTGCTTTCTTGCTGTGGATATCTTTGCCACTTTTTAAACCCTTTTCACTAGATAATCTCATTTCTCATGTTTTAACACTCAGTTTCTAAATTCTTATCATGGTAGTGATGAGTTATAGAGTGTAGGTTATGATGGTTGATAGTGTAGATAGAAATGAGGTGTTTGATGAAGAGGATCTAAGTGGGGAGGCGTCAGATGGTGGGAAAGTGTATCTGTTCAAGTAGCTTCATCATCTCTTCCTGACTCCTCACAAACTATTTTAGGGAAAGAAAGTGTCTCAGCGAGGCGGCGGTGGTGGCAGCATGCGCAACAAGGAAGTGATGAAAAGCCGGCTGGAGGAAGCCATCATGGGCCAGAACTCGGCTCGCTCTGAGATGATGCTTCGGCGGCGAGGTAACACCCTTCCCAGCTCCCCCCATGTTGTTGGCCACTCACAGTTCTACATCCAGGGTGCAGGTTGGTGTCGTCGGTCTGGGCCTCCCTCCCCCTACCACCTCCAGACCTGGCAACACTTCAGGTCTTCCTGTCCGCTGCCTGTGCTACGTGTTTGGGGTTTGTCCATGCTCTGTGGCTGGCTCACTCCACTAACACACACACACACAGACACACACATTTCTTGGCACGGCCCTCGTCTCACCCTGTCGTCTGGAGAATGGCTGGCTTGTCTTCAGCATATGGCTTGTCTTCAACAACCTTTTTCCCTGCAGTGATTACTACAGTTGTAGTGTTAAAGGAAGGAAAGAGTCAACACAGCATCAACATATCCACTCACATGACGGTGGCTGTGTTTCTCAGGCCACACCACTCACGTTGCTGCTTCTCATTTGTGTCTTGGATTTCCTCAGTTTGTGTCTTGGATCCTCCTCAAAGAACTTCCTCTTAGAGGATGACTATAATAGGAAAACTATTCCATGTCATCCCATATTATTTTTTAATTCTCTCCTTCCTCTTTCACTTCCTTCCTTGAGTAACTTATACTGAGCCTTCCACACACAGAATGGGAAGATAAAGAACAAGTGTGCACATACACACTGAAAACCATCACTTTGACATGTATGAATTGTAGGAATAAAATTTCCTGGTGCAAAATTCTCATTTTCTCTATTGAAATAGAATATTAGTCTTTTGAGCACAGAATTATAATTTCTCATAATTAGGACTGTCAGCTCTGAATTTCAAACTTGACACTCAGTATTGGATGAACATACAAGAATTTTGTTCTCTGCGACCCAGAATTTCTCAAATACTCGTACAGATTTAGAAGTCGTTTGTCATTTATAAATATGAAGCAGAAACTGTTCCTCCAGACAGCAGGATGTATGGGGTCATAAACTTCATGTATATAAATGTTCTCTCTCTCTCTCTCTCTCTCTCTCTCTCTCTCTCTCTCTCTCTCTCTCTCTCTCTCTCTCTCTCTCTCTCTCTCTCTCTCTCTCTCTCTCTCTCTCTCTCTCTCTCTCTCTCTCTCTCTCTCTCTCTCTCTCTCTCTCTCTCTCTCTCTCTCCACACATAACCTCTGTCAGTGATGACTGTGGCCACACTCTTGCAATGGGTTATCTGGTATGTTGGGTCCCTGAGCCTCACCAGCATGTTGAGCCACTCTTCCTCTTCTGGGTCAACAGAATGATAAAGTACAACTACTTCACCAGCATTCTCTTCCATGCCAGACGTCTGCATTGTACTCTGCTGCCCATGATGAGATGTTGCAAAGTGACAGTGCAATGTTATCTCTACTAATGATCTTGTATGATGGATACTAAACCAGCTGGAAGAAATGTAGAATCTGCATCTATCTTTTGTGACAAGTGGATATGATATGATTGCATTGATTGAAGCCTCTTCAGCAGTGTAGTAGTATTTCATGTTTTAGAAACTGGAAATGACTAGTCAAAGCATTCACTCAGTCATTCACTGAGTTGAATGGTAATATATTTGCTTAATTAATAGTTCATGATCACATGTTTCATTGAGGTCATGGATGATGAAAGCTTCATTTAGCATTTAAGAAGGTAAACTTTGCAATACAGAGTAAAGAAATATCATGCAATTGGCAATGAAGTTAATGATTCCCTTCAGGTTTAGTCCATTCTGTTGAGCTGAGCTTCAGATTTGTGGGGATGTTGTAGATAGTTTGTAGTGATTATCTTGTTGTAGAAATCTTAAATAGCTGTAGTAATTAGTATGGGAATGAATGAATGAATGGGTTGGATGTAGTTTGTATAAAGAAACTGAAATGAGTTGCCTGAAAAGTCTTTTGTGTGTGAAGTGAAACCAGTGAAAGTATGAAAAGTATATTGCAGACCTAGGTGTTAGCAAAAGTAAAAAAAAAAATAAAAAATAAAAAAAATGTAAAATGTGGAATGTTTGAGGGGATGAAACACAACATTGTAGGATAGGCCTGGCCACATTGGAAGAATGGCAGAAAGTGAGATGACTAAAAGAGTACAGTTTGAGAGATGTGGCTGATGTAAGATGACAATCCCCACGGTGAAATAGGAGGATAAAGAGGTGAAGTATGTGAGACAAGGATGGAGACTTAGGTCACAACCATCCCTTTGGGGAAATTCTTAAGAGTAAGTATCAGATATTAATAGATAAAATGTGCTGTGCTACTGATCCCTAAGCAACTTTATTGCACTGTCCTTGTGGCATTTCCAGGATTTTAGTAGTACATTAATGTCTGAGTAAATATCCCTCTGACAGAATCACAGTTTTTAAGGATATTTGATTGGATTTTGTTATGTTTAGTTTATCATTTTTTTTTATTTCTAATAGATTATCAATTACAGTTGGTTGAGTGTTTCTTGTTAGATAGGATTATGTGTTATAAGTGGAGAGAGAGAGAGAGAGAGAGAGATTTTAACTTTTCAGTTATTCAAACAGTTCAATCTGTGGCCCATAAGAGAGATAACTAGTTTTAAGTCAGATGTGTTTTTGGCAAATTATTAGTAAGGACAGCCCTGTCAAGTTGGTGTATAGCAAGCATGTAGTTTGGGATGTGCTAGGATGTTTGTTTTCTGAACATTAGTTCCATGTAAATGGTGACAATGATAAGATATTCCAGTCATGTAAAGATCTCACAGAAGTTCCTGTGCATTCTGGGTTCTTTAAGTGTGTGTCCTGCTCTGCAAGTACTATGTTTCTTTGCCTTCAAAGACTGTATCTCAGGCACAGAATGATTAGGAGCACATGAACTCGTAAGGGTCTGAGGTTGCATCAGATATTTAAAGGTTTTACAGAATTGGTGATGATGCATCAATGTGTATTGTTTGTGTTGGATTTGTGGTCATGTCCAACATGCCCATTAACATTTACTGGAAATGTATATTGTCAGCATTTTTTTTTATTTTTTATTTTTATTTATTTATTATTTTTTTATTTATTTAATTTTTTTAATAGGCTACAATACAATTACAAGTTTTATACACAATGATATACAGTGTCTAATGATTGGGACTGAGCAGTGAGAGTAGTGGTTAGCCCTTCCTGAAGTGTGCAGGCAGCTGAACTGTCCCTGATGCACATCTAAGGGAACACTGACCATGATTTGAGGTGGGGGCAGCTGAAATGTACCAAGGCTCAGGTGGCCGGAGCTTTAACCAATGCCAACTTAACAGGGTTTAGTCTGCTTCATATTTAGGTTTATTCTTTGACAAATTCATCAATTGTTAGGTGTATATAATTATGATTAGATAGAATTCTAAGCATGTTTTTCTCCATAATTAATAAAATGTAACCACTAATAAATCTGGCTATAAGCCAGTCATGTGTTTTCATGTTGAGTGCTCTTCAGGTGTTTATTAAAATTGAACTATAAAACCTTAATATACATTAAACTTGATGTTTCTGAGGAACATTTATTAAATCTAATCTTCAGTTGATGAGAGAAAACATTTACTGTAATATATCACAAGATGTAGATGTATTAGCATTGTCAAAAATAACATTTCATTTCAAATTCTAATTAAGTAGAGGTGAACTCAGAAGAAGTGCATTAATGTGTAGCATGTAGAAATTCATTGTAGCCAAGTATAACAAGACACTAATTGAATAGCAGTCCATCAGTAACATTTGCTTTGTTGCATGACCAGCAGAGCGCAATCCCCCATCCCCATCAGGTGGTGGAGAGAAGCTGCGATGGCGCAAGGAATCGTTCCCATGGCGTCACCACCCCCAAGACACAGACCGCTCTCCACAGCACGAGCTGGAGCAGGAGTCCCAGGTGGAGGACCACTTGGCAGCTGAGTCTAACATGGTCATCCTGGATACACTTGAAAACATTGTCCAGGTACATGATAGTACATTCATCTTTCCTCAAACCCTCTGTTTTCTTGGATTTTTTTTTTTTTTTTTTCTCATTTATTTGTATTGTCTCCTTTACATCATTTGGCACTCTTGATGCCTCCACACCATGCCAGGAAGCATCATGCCTCTTACAATTGAAACTTGTCTGTCTGCTCTTATATGCAGTGAAAGCTCTATCATTGTCAGTAAAAAGATTAGCACTTGAACCTATTCCATTACTTCCAAACTCTCACAAGTCATCTTGTTTATCTCCTTCGCCAGTCACATTTCTCAGGTAACAAAATACTTGCCTAAACTCATCAGGGAATGTTTACAATGTATAGGCCCTATCTCATCACTTCTGTCATTTCTTTATTTTGTTTGAAATTTAGAGGTACAGATCATCATCTCAGGTACCTTTAGTGTGATTTTCCTGATGTAAGTAATTCTCATTGTACATTACACAGTACATTTATCTTTCTCCTTCAGGTGCTGACTACAGCTGACCACCTGCAAGGGCTGCTGTCTGTGGTGTTCCGGGTCTTGCTCCACGCTCTGGCCTCTAACCAGTCCACCAACACACTCACCAACATGTTCAACACCCAGCGTGCACTCGTGGCCAAGGTAAAGATGACATCTGGGCTTAGTCTGTCCACAGGACTGGTTCAGAGTGCACCTCTGTCCTTTGTCAGCAGATGATGATTAGCTTAAAGCAGTAATTATCTGAAATTATGTATTGATTAAGTTTTACAGACCTCCATTTCATATACCTTATGGGAAAAGTGTTTATGTACTTTGAACAATGATCTCTTATAATTGGATCTAGCATACTTCATCAGACTACTGCATACTGATTTGTCTCTTTCTATCCAGTTCCCAAGTCTGCTGTTTGATGAAGAGACAGAGCAGTGTGCTGACCTGTGCCTGCAGCTGCTGAAACATTGCTCCTCCTGCATCTGTACAGTGAGATCCCATGCAGCAGCCTCCCTCTACCTCCTTATGCGGCACAACTTTGAAATAGGAAATGTGAGTTTAATTCAAGAAGGGGGAATACATTTCTCGTCATTATAAAACATGTTATCAAGTCAGTATTTGAAATCAGGTAAAACATTGTTTCACAATTCTCATATATTTGGTAATGTCTCTGTAGGCATCGGGCAGTTTCAGTAAACAACAAATACTCAATGAGTAGAACAGTGTTAAATTTCCAACACTATTCACCACAGCTTGATGGGCAGTGGATCATTACAATAAGACCATATAAAGGCTCTCAAGTCCCAACAATGGGTAGTGAATATGCTGCATTCCACTTCACAATAACAGATTTGTAGTTTTCTCACTCTGCCTTGGAAGCATAACCTGCTCATGACTTGAGGGGATTCATCCCTCAAACAAATATTAAACAGGGACAAATTATTGCCTTCAACAAAGATTTTCTGAGAGATCTTTTTTGAGGGAAATTATCTTTGCTTATGCTGAAAAATTAACTTTTGAAATTATGAAATTACAAATTACTTTCACAAGCAGAGGTTAAAGGAAATGGAGACCAAAGTTTGAAAAGGCCAGTATTTTGCCTTTAAATTTTTTCTCTTGGTTTATGTATCACTAATCCCAAGTCATACATAGCCTCACCCATGACACTGTGAGTACCAAGCTGTTATTGACAGCACCACCCTGTGATCCCATCAATACTGACATGGTCCTCCTATACAGAACTTTGCAAGGGTCAAGATGCAGGTAACTATGTCTCTCAGCTCCCTGGTGGGCACCTCCCAGACCTTCAATGAGGCGTACCTTCGCCGCTCCCTCAAGACCATCCTCACCTACGCAGAGGAAGACACAGACCTCCAGGACACTTCCTTCCCTGAGCAGGTGTGTGCTTTTCATCTATTTTGCTGAGAATTATAATTTTGGGAGAAATGAGAAAGAGACATTGAGATTAATTATAGTTTTAAGACCTTCATTTT
Organism: Scylla paramamosain; assembly: GCF_035594125.1. Classification (NCBI taxonomy): domain Eukaryota; kingdom Metazoa; phylum Arthropoda; class Malacostraca; order Decapoda; family Portunidae; genus Scylla; species Scylla paramamosain. The sequence continues at coordinate 33,298,584 of NC_087157.1, forward strand.
CCTTGTAATGTTTAAGACCTCTACAAAACACAGGTGCGGGATCTGGTCTTCAACTTGCACATGATCCTGTCTGACACAGTGAAAATGAAGGAGTACCAGGAGGATCCAGAGATGCTGCTGGACCTCATGTACAGAATAGGTGAGGCCCACTACAGTAGTGACAGGAGATGTGCTCAAACAAGGCTGGTATAGTTGACTATAAATAAACTTCAACAGACTTTAACATTTTTTACACATACACACAAAGAAAATACTGCTCACAGGTTTGCAAATGTCATGCAGAAAGTTATGAATTAAAGACTCTTTGTGTATATGGAGAACAATTGTTTGTCAAGGATAAAATATGTTCATGCATAAATTCAAAAGACAATACCCTTCTCTCTCTCTCTCTCTCTCTCTCTCTCTCTCTCTCTCTCTCTCTCTCTCTCTCTCTCTCTCTCTCTCTCTCTCTCTCTCTCTCTCTCTCTCTCTCTCTCCCCCCCCTCCCTCCCTCCCTCCCTCCCTCCCTCCCTCCCTCCCTCTCCCCTACTCCACCAGCACGAGGCTACCAGAACTCTCCAGACCTGCGCCTCACCTGGCTAGCAAACATGGCCCAAAAACACAGTGAGAGGGCACAGCATGCAGAGGCTGCCATGTGTTTGGTGCATAGTGCAGCCCTGGTGTCTGAGTACCTGTACATGCTGGAGGACTGTCCATACCTACCCATCGGAGCTGTCACTTTCAGCAAGCTCTCCCCAAATGTATTAGAGGAAAGTGCTGGTAAGCCTTACCTTCTGCCACCCAGGGCTGTGCTGATGTGTCTTGCCTCAGGTTCTGCCAGAATGAATAGTGCTTGTGTCCTGTTGTTGTCCAAGGCTTCCATTTGTAGTATTTATTATTGTTATGGACTGGATGGGTTTTAATCTAGACATAGAGTGTGTGTGTGTGTGTGTGTGTGTGTGTGTGTGTGTGTGTGTGTGTCATCTTGCCCGTCCTTTGCAGGGACATTAACTATATAGATAGATAAGCAGCTATTTTTATTAATTAATTATTTATTAAAATAACAATTCATTTTAATGAACATCCATAATGAAAGTAAACTTATCTGATCTCTTGAGATGAAGATGCACAAGTTTAACCATGAGATAAGTAGCTAATTTCAATAAGGAATACATACATCATTGCAAGTTATATTCACATATATGTGACTTGCATAGTGGTCTGTGTGAAGCAGAAAATTTTTGTGTGTCATACTGGAAAATGACTGAGATGCATTGTGCCAAGACAACCTTTTGTGGACTCCTCCATCAAGGAACAGGAACAGTTGATAAGATGCAACATGTGATTAGCTAAAATGCACGTTTTGTTAATATCATATTTGATTCAGCCAGACTTCTCTTTCTTCCATAGTTTCAGATGATGTGCTGAGTCCTGATGAAGAAGGAATATGTACTGGGAAGTACTTCACAGAGAATGGCCTGGTGGGACTCCTGGAGCAGGCCAGCTCTTCCTTACAACAAGTGAGTCCTCAGACAGCTGCTGCCTTGTGTCTCATATGGAATGCCAATGTGAATGTTTTCTTAGATGCTGCCACTAAACTCTTAGTTAGAAATTGCAAAGTTTATTCTTTTGTTTTCTTAGATGCTGCCACTAAACTCTTAGCTAGAAATTGCAAAGTTCATTCTTTTCATCCCTTTCTTTCTTCTGAGTGCTCATAAAGATTTCATACATAGCTTTTAGCGTTGTGAACTATATGTTGCAATGAATGAGTTAATCTACGTAGCTAAGTGGCTCCCTGGTGTGGCATTGCAGGCTGGTATGTATGAGTGTCTCAATGAAGTGTACAAGATCCTAACGCCCATCGCTGAGAAAAACAGAGACTGGAAGAAGCTCATCAACATTCACTCCAAGCTGCAAGATGCCTTCACCAAGATTGATGCTCTGGAGGGACGCAGGATATTTGGCACCTACTTCCGTGTGGGCTTCTATGGCTCCAAGTTCGGGGATCTGGATGGTGAAGAATTCATCTACAAGGAACCCATGCTGACTAAGCTGCCAGAAATCTCCCATCGATTAGAGGTAATAGCATTAGTTTTATTTCAAGTACATTTTCTATTATCATGCAAGGTGTCAGTAGGGAGCAACATTTTATATGTGTCAAGCCTTTTCTTTGTATTGAAAAATTGTTGTAAGTTTGTATGGATTGCACTGAAAAGCTCAACCTCATTCTTGTATCATTCTTCTTATAAAAGCTCACTTATCTGCATCCATCAGAGCTTCTATTCGGACCGCTTTGGTGCCGAGAATGTGGTAATTATCAAGGACAGCAACACTGTGGACAATACCAAGCTGAGCGCTGACAAGGCCTGCATCCAGATCACCTATGTGGAACCTTATTTTGATGAGTATGAGTACAAGGACCGTGTCACCTCCTTTGAGAAGAACTACAACATAAGTAAGTGTGAACAAAGTTTCATGCTAATGTTCCTTATGTGTCTTTGTTTGTACAAAGTAATGTGTGTATTACATAATATTCCCATCTTTCTTCTTTTCTTATATACTTTCTTGCCCCAAGCTACCACATGAAAATTCCTTACAAAAGACAAGCCTTGCTGACATGTAATCTCACTCCCAGAGAGGTTCATCTTCTCAACACCCTTCACGCCTGACGGCCGGGCTCATGGGGAGCTGAACGAGCAGTACAAGCGCAAGACTGTCCTCACCACCATGCACATGTTTCCTTATGTCAAAACTCGCATCCAGGTGGCAGACAGGATGTCGGTGAGTGACTGTACAAGTGTGGAGAGTTGTGTCAGGGCTGCAGGGTTTGGCAGAAAGTAAAGGGGAGTGAAGATTTGGAGACATTGTGTTGCACTTTTTGCCATATGTTAATTTATTCACATCTATGATTTATTGTGCTTCATTTATTTTTATTTTATTTTTATTTTATTTTATTTATTTTTTTTTTTTTATTTATTCATTTATTTATTTTTTTCTTCCCAGGGGGGAGAGTTGGTTACTCATTAGATGTGAGGTCTTATCATATGTAAAGCAGTGATGTGAATCTCAACTACCCACCACATACAATCTTGTCATCAGTCTTCCCATGCATGCTGTGACTAATGTTTACTGGATTTCTTCTTCACAGTGGGTGCTGACTCCCATAGAAGTGGCCATTGAAGACATCCAGAAGAGAACTAGAGAGTTGTCTTCTGCCATCAACCAAGATCCACCAGATCACAAAATACTTCAGATGGTCCTTCAGGTAAATGTTTTACTGAACCCTATGTGTGACTGTATTTACAAATGGCTTCCATAAGAATGGATGGCAGGAATCTCTAAAAAAAAGATTGATGAAAGAAAGACAAATATTCTATGATATTGTAATGGAAGTATCTCTATTTTCTTGCTTTTAGAGGGTCTGACTAGAAATATTTGTACATTTAAATGAATGAATAAGACAGTCATTTTCAAGCACAAACTCTCACTTCAGGGCTGCATTGGCACAACAGTCAACCAAGGCCCGATGGAGGTGGCTCACATCTTCCTCTCAGACCTGGTGGAGAGCAGGAAGCCTCCATCCCGACTGCAGAACAAGCTCAGATTATGCTTCAAAGACTTCTCCAAAAAGTAGGTCACCCAGTCATGTAAATAGACAAGAGAGGGTGGGACAGAGTATCATGGCAGTAGTCAACCATTGAATCTTTACATTTTCCTTGAAATCTTAATTGAAGCTGTACATTAATTTGATGCTGTACTTTTCATGTACATAAATGATAAGAAAACTGAAAATTATCTCTTTCATAGCCATTCTCATGTTATATATCAGGATGTAAATATTACTTGTTGAAGTACTGTCACCATTTTAAAGCTAATTTCTTAACACTGTTTACAGTTTAGAACCCCATTCTCCATACTTTTACCAGAATAGAATCTCTTTCTCCACTTTTCTGGCATTACAATAATTTAATGAGCTCCTGAATCTTCATTGTTGCATTTTAACCTGTGATATGCATAGCTATTGTGATGTCATGAATGGCAACCCAATCCCTTCAGGTGCTATGATGCCCTGCGAAAGAACAAGACTCTGATTGGCCAGGATATGCGAGAGTACCATCGAGAACTTGAGCGGAACTACAACAGGTTTACAGAAGGCCTGGCACCCATGATCACCATAAACCATCTAACTCGGCCCTCCAGGTGAGACCCAGCAAAGGGGCACAGAAGAGTGGGAGTAAAGAAGCAGGTTTGGGCTAGAATTTGACACACCAGTAAGGGGAGGAAAGGATTCAGTGTCTGTCATGGGAAAGTTTATGTAGGAAAGAGAATGAAATGTGCAGTTTTGAAATGGTTAAAATGTTACTTAGTTTTGAAATGGGAGCTTATACACCAGGAGCTGCTTCATCTTCAGGAACATCTTATTGGGGATAGATGAAATATGAAGGGTGTTGTATGGTTTGTCTTTGTGATCTTAATTATATCTGAAGTGAAGGTGACCAGGGACAAATTTGTGGATGTCTTAAGAATATGAGATTACACAGATTACATATATACAGATAGTGATTGAGTAGATCAGACTGTGGAGATAAAATATTTTTTAAGCTTTGTTCAATATTAAGTTAAGAAAAGTCATTGTTCTTGGATAACTGTGTGTGCATGTGTGTGGGTATGTGTGTGTGTATGTGAACAAATTTGTACATATGTTTGTGTACATAGTATACAAAATAGCCTTGGCATGATGCATTACAACAATGAGAGCACCAATAACTGACTAATCCCTATTACTAACTTTCCTGCATGCAGCACTGTGTCTTCGTGCTCCACACTGCGCGTGCCAACAGGGTAGGTGCTGAGCTGCCGGCATTGTGCATGGTGAACTAGTGGTAGTGGTAGTGCTGGTGGTGGTGGTGGTGGTGTATGCTTAGTGTGGAGTGTGAATGGTTGTGGTGGTGGTTGATAGAAGTGGTAAGTCAGGTATAGTGGTGATGATGGTGTGCTCTTTGTGTGGACTGTGAATGATGGTGGTGATGTAGGAAATGTGGGTACAGAAAGTAAGGTTGGTGGTGATGGTGGTGTCTAATAATGAGGACAGTTTAATGGCCAAGGACTGAAAATGTATTGGACATATTGGTGGTGGTAGTGACAACCTCCTTACCATAAGTGTTAGAAGATCTGCCATAGTTAATGTTGATGGTTATTTCATATATCAGTTTTCCCTACAGAGGAGCTGGATTTCTGAAGTAATTCATCTATATACCAGGCTGTCATCTCCTCAAAATGTGGTAGTTGTGTATGCATATTTGCATTAACAACCATTTCCTTGTATCTTAACCTTCAGGCCTTTAGGGGAGAAAGGACTGAGGCTCAATGCACCTCAGTACACGAGGGGTAGTTGTACATGTCCTGCAGTTTCTGCTGTAAAGCCCAACAGTCCACTTATTGAACTTGATTTAGGAGAACCATCCATCAAGACTGCATTTGCATTGATGCAATCACAACTGCTCTCCATTCATACCTGTCATTTATAGTTTTCTTTAAGCCATACTCCTTTAGCCTTTCAGTCTTAAAAATTTCTCTTGAAGTGCATTAATTGGTTGGTCATATTTTATAGGTGTTAAGTATTGGTCTGTCAGTTGAATTTCTACATGTGAATAACTGTGCTTTCGTTTTATTTCAGTGACATCCAGTCTGATTATGCAAATATGTCTTGCTGCACAGAAATACTTAATATATATTTAACACATGCTGTACATATTACATTAAATGTTTACTTTTCATGATGAATACAATAACACTGTAGTAGTCAAAGTGTCTTGTACCAAGATCTCCTTAGTAATATTCATTTTGTTCACTAAAACATATTTTGAACTATACACTATTAATGCACATTCCACAAGTAATCTAACACCTCATGACACACTTCTTGAGTCATATTGGCATTGCATTAGTTTCCCACTGTTATATTTTTCTATGTTGTACATATGATAGTTAATTTACATTTGCATTTTATCACCAGTTATCATTTAGGTAAATTTAATTTATTCTTTTCTGAGTCACACGGAATGCATTTTGGCAAGCTGCCTTCAGGTGACTTGCAGACATGGAACCCGCCTTTCAGAATGATGTCAGTGAATCAGTACATGTGTTCACTGGCCATGGCTTGACACAATAAACATATTGGTGCCTCATAATATTCTGAAGCACTTCCTAGAAATAAGAATTTGTTTTAATAAGGGAGAGAGAGAGAGAGAGAGAGAGAGAGAGAGAGAGAGAGAGAGAGAGAGAGAGAGAGAGAGAGAGAGAGAGAGAGAGAGAGAGTTACACTGGTCTGTTGGGGTTCAGGTTATCCAGTAGCATGGGTTTTGGCTTTGATACTTAATTGGTTGCTGATGAAGTTGGGTAAAGTCATCATTCACCATGTGTTGAGTAAACTTAGGGAAGACTGCTTCATTAGAGCAGATATCAAAGTCATTAAATTGTTTTTTAATACATTCATTACCATTTGTGATTGAAAACTTGTGCTTGATCATCACATGGTGTATTTATGACTTAAAGACATTTCCAGGATATCTTGCTTTAAAACAACTTTGTTCCAAGCTTCCCAGCACTCTCACTTTTAACACTTCCTCCCAGAGTGACGTCTTGGCGTCACTCTACTGGGAGCACAAGCTCGGGGGAGACCCTGGTGTCGGGAGGCTCAGCTGACTCTGACACAGGGCCCGCCTCAGGAACGGAGTGCTAGAGGGCCGCAGGTTTTAGTGCTGCTGTAGGCAGGTTATTCACACAGTAAGTAGCTTTGCATGGCACTGGCATTATCTTTGTGTATATTTTTTTTATATATATCCTATATGTATAATGACATCTCACTGATTACCACAAAGCAGGAGGAGGTTAGTACAGTGAAGCCTTTTTGTTTTCACCATCAGTATTAGTAGTCATTGTATGATAAATGTACCTGCTTTAAGGTGATGCTCTAAGTGCATAATTTTTTAACTAAGTTTACATTGCTTTTATACTGTAAATTTCATCTCTAGAAGAATGTCATTCAGTGTACATATTTTTTTCTTTCACAAAATATAAGCAGTTATATATATATATATATATATATATATATATATATATATATATATATATATATATATATATATATATATATATATATATATATAGTCAAACAGATGTATATATGAATTTAGGTTGTTAAATATCTCTTGTTTAGTACTGGACCATAAGTTGTTGGTAAATCAGTGATGTGTGTGTGTGCGTGCATGTTGAGCCATGCTAGTGACTTGGCTTGAAAGGTTTTCAGTGTGTCATTAATGAAGAGTGCTGCCTCATCACTGGTATTGTTGCTGTCACCAAGGCAAAGAATTGTTATGTGATTTCAGTTTATTTCTTGAAGTCCTCCACTTCATCAAAGAGATTTGCATTATATGTATTTTCATTTTGATGGTGGCGATGATGATAAATGTTTTAATTTGAGTTATAGGAAGATAGATTAACTATTTCCAACTGAATTTTTATGTGAGTATAATCACATCACTATTTCTATTTATTTATTTATTTGATTTATTTTTCTACCCATAAATTTTCTTTTTTGCATGGAAAACTCTTTTACTGTTGTTACATTAAATACTACTATTTATTTAATTCTAACACACTAACATCATTTGTCTTTAGCCCAGTTGAAATAGTAGTAGCGTAGATAGTTTGTATGTTTGTGGTTTCATTGTTTTCTCTGCATACTCATTCCTTTTTCCCTTCTTTCTCTCTCTTGGTTACAGTGATTAACAGCCAGGACTGCCAAACTGGCCCTCTGGTGTGTGCTTGTCCACGACCATTTCGTCCAGGCTCTCACCCACCAGTCCACTTTCTGAGGAATTTGAAGCAACAATCCAGAACACACCATGAGAATAAATTCAACATGATGTCATCCTCCTTGCCAGTCCCCACAGACAAATATATACTGATTTAGGAGTATCATATAATTTCCATACCAGTAAGGGATTGGCTCATTATACATTACAAAAAAATATGTATTCATAGTATCCTAAGGAAGAAACATGGATCTAACCATTCCATTAAATCTTAAAAGTTTGGATTCCTGCATTGAAGGGTAAGAAAACTTCCACCATATATTTTCCTCTTTCTCCTCTACAATAGATACTTTTAAATTTTCAAGTGCCATGTAATATATATATATATATATATATATATATATATATATATATATATATATATATATATATATATATATATATATATATTATGTATGTATGTATGTATGTATGTATGTATGTAAATGCTGTAGATCTGCCATACTACACATGCATCTTAATTGTGTGCAGGGTGTTCTGTGACATTCCAGTTGACAGCATTCATTTGTGCTTCTGTCCCTTGATTCTAGAGGCCTGGCCAACTTCACTCAAGATCCAATGTCAACACAACAATTCTAACTTTAAATGGATGTAGTTTTCAAGCAAACTTCAATAAGATGCAAATGAAAATACTGTAGGAGTGGATAGCTGTTACTTCCCATGCACCAATGTGATGGAAGGAAGGCTAAACTCTTAGGACAAGACAAACAAACTCATCAGAGTTAATGTTGCCCTGAGAGTCCTCTTGGCCAATTAGCAGCTGCTCCACCTCCTCATTGAAGGCAGCCATTGTGGTTCTACTTCCTGAGCACTAATCTCAGCAGAACAGACCCAAAGTGGGAGAGAAAAGAGCATCATGGCAATCAGGAAAAGAGGTCCACCTCTTTATGGTGCTTGTGTACCCTCTTCCTCCATTGGTGGGGAGATGGCTTGCTCATGGTGGTAACATCTGTCTCCTTCCCACTCTGACTTTCATCCATGATCTCTCAAAATGCTTCTTCTACAGCAGAAGCTTTCTGCACAGTATTATTGTATTGCTGAATGTTTTAGGGGCATATACATGTTCTAGCATAGAGCATCACATTGAAATGAATCCAAAGTTAGTTTTCCGGACCAAAATAGCTCTTAGATATTACACATATTTTAGCAGTGCAGTTTTCACTGCCTGTCACAAAAAAGGTGCAATCATTTTTAACATTTTATAACCACATTTTGTATTTATATGTGTGATTGTGTGTGTTTGTGTGTCCTTACATTAAGAACTCTAGTCCATTATTAATAGTTGGACATGTTCCTGCTGTGTTTACTTCAGTAAGGCAGTAGGTGCTATGCAGTGATGTTTTTACTAAGTAGGTGCTGAATAGGATATGGAAACTCCCTGGATCTGCCAGTCATTCCTAAATATAAGTAACTAAGGAACAGAGCTTTATTTAGTATAAAATCCATATATTATTTCTTTTTATCTTTATAAAACTGATAGCTTACAACTTAATAAAAATTTACCAGTTTTTGTAATGTTGATTTTATCCATACATTGCCTATAGTGGTTAATTTAGGGTTAGATTGATCAATTTGCCTCTGCCACACAGTGTGGGAGGAGATGATGCAGCCCTCTGCATGCCTAACATTGTGGATGGCTTCTTTCCTTGGTGAAGAATTAAAGGTTTCTAAGGAAAACAACATGACCATTTTGGTATCTGGTATTTTGGCTCCTTCAGACTGGGTTGCCAAAGTAAAATTTACAGTATCCTGTTCATGCATTTATTTCTTCCGTATTGTACTTAATAGTTTATTTTATAGATTTATTTTATTTATTTATTTTATTATTTGTTTATTTATTTTATTTTATTATTTTTTCATATGCTTTACCACTTTGTTCTTTCACTTGACAAAGATGCCTTCCACGCCTTCCACAGCATCTGCATTACTTGTATCACATTTCATCATTTCTACTTCATTTCTTCTATGTAACCAAACTTCCTCACAATGCTGTGTTTGACCACTTGCCCTGACTTACAATTTATGTTTTTTCTAGGATTTTTAGACCTACAAAAGACCAGTCATTATATGTATGCCTTCAACTGCATATCACACCAGAATCCAGGCTTAAAGTAAAGAGAAATACAGAACTCTCATTGTGTCATGGTGTGGTGAACCTTCATACTTCCACTCATACCATGATGATTCCAAAGGATAATAATTGATTATGCAGTTTTAAGTAACATCTTTATACATATATAAATTCCTAATATAACATATAAAGCATTTTCATAGATAAAAGTGACTAGACAATATTACTTTACATATAAGAGGAAGACAAGTGTTGTGTAGCAATGCCTCATGTGATGTCACGGAGACCAGCAGCCGACATTCCTTAAAGTGCTCTTAGTGTTAGTTCTATTGCTATACGTTTTGCTTTTGTTTGCTGGATTTGTTAAATCTGCGTTATAAAAACTATGTATTTTCAAGTGCATCTTGCAGGATTTATCAAAATTAAGCATTCTAAGGAAATTATTTTCTCATTGCAAATTTTTTATCTACATGTTAGTATCCTAGCCAGTTATTACATTACATCTACTGAATAAAAGCAAAAACTATTCTTCTGAATTATGATCTTGTACAACTTTTTCTTTCCTAGGTTTTTGTAAATACTGAGAAAACTCGTCATAGTTCAGGAAGGAAGTCAGGCAGGAGGGGACATCAAGAGATGCAAGGTGAGCCAGCCTGTGCCACCCCAGCAGCCGCCGGATTGCAATACGGCACTGAGACTTGAGGCTGAGCGGCGTCCCTGAGGAAGAGAAGGTGAGATGCTTTGTTTCAATGGTACGAATATTGTGGGATGTACTGGAGGAACATAGACAGGTGTGTGTGTATGTATGTGCATGTGTGTAAAGTCACAGTGAAAGAGAAGCTAGGTGGTTCAGAGAATGGAAGAGGGTCAGTGAAATCTTATAGTTTCATGAACAGAATTACTTGTAAGTATGAGTCACTTCAAAGACTTAATGGAAGGGAGCATTTGCTGGTCCTTATATATACCCTAAATATATCCCTGGATCAATTCCCATTGATTTGGTACATAATGTATAAGTGAGATTATGTAAGTGTTCAGTTTCAAAAGTGCTCACCCAGCAATGCCTTCAACCGTTCCTTGGCTGGGGAGTTTTCTGTGGATTCCTCAGAACCAGTGATGCCTCCTGCATTCAGCTGCCACAGATTTCCACCACTTTCATGGTAGAGGGACACAAATTCTGGCCTTTCCCTGCACATAACAAAAGCAAATTTAAATGTAAACCACCAGTGCACTGTCTCTCTTCCTGGACAATAAAGGAATACTAGAAAGATGAAGTTTTGGCTTGTACACAAATGTTGGTACCAGTTTTCATAAAGATGTAAAATTTTCTTCATAGAGAATGAAATTTAATTATCTTCATATATGTTCGTTGTAGTTGATATAGTTACATTATTCCCTTTACTGAAATGACTCGGGAGATATTTTGTACTGTACACATTTTTTCTTATGCATCTATATTTCATCTCCCTTCATTTCTGTAAAGAATAACAGCACTGGGCCACATGTCTTACTTGGCATATTTGAGGATAGCGTGGGGTATGGACAGTCGGGCCACTATCTTGGAGCAAATTTGATTGGTCAGTGAAGAGAGGTTGGTAATTGCACCACCTCTCACTAGCTCCAGAAAGCAGGGGAAGTGTGCATACACCACAGCATGGTGCAGTGGCCAGCCAGGGACACAGGTACAAATCTGCTCAAAGGGTTCAGGGTCTGCCCCATGCCTCAGGAGGAGCTGATGAAGAAAAAAGAGGTGGATAGTGTTATATTGGTGTATATTCATTTATTCATTCATTAGGTGGAAAGCTCTATGACTGAGTTGGATATATATATATATATATATATATATATATATATATATATATATATATATATATATATATATATATATATATATATGAAAGCATGTTTTCTGAGAGGATATTAATCAGTGTGAAATACTGTGTATGAAGATGCAGTAAGTCAGTTAATTTTTCGTACAGAATTTGTCCATTAGTTTCTGAGGTGGGAGTGGGCTGCAGTGCAGTGTAGTTGTGTTGTTCCTTCTCTTGTGGTGTGAGTGTTTTTGTAGCTTGTAATGTAGATAGTCTTTACACTGAAGTGTTATGAAGCAGTTGTGGGCAGTTGAGTCTCACCCTGACACCCTCTGTGAATCCATCCCGCACAGCCACTAGAAGTGGCGAGCAGCGGTTCTTCTTGCTGCCCTCAGGGTTAGCACCAACCTCTAGTAGAGTCTGGAAATATGCAAACACTAAATAGTTTAAAAAATGTAAATTAATTACTTTTATTTATACCAGTTTGTCTTAGCAAGAAGAGAGAGTAGCAATGAAATCATTAATGGACCCATAATTTACACCAGGGATAGAGAGAGAATAATAAACAATGCTTTGAAAGATTCACCACTAGACTGGATCTACCTTCAAGGGAGGAGAGATCTGGAAAGCCTTCCTGTGCTTGCTTGGAACAATTCGGGAAGAAGTGTAAATGAATAGATGTTGGGCAAAAGAAGTACCTGATGTTTACATGTGTTGAAAGTTTACTGAGAGGAACCATTTTATATTGAGTACTGGAGGTATTAAGTCCTTCCATGAGGCTGATGTGAGAGTAGACTCTGAGGAGGCTCTTGAAGCTAGAACTTTTTTTTCTTCTTTTTTAGATCATTTGAGAGTGAGTAGCTGAAGTGTATGCAGAGGGTGTCTTAACCGCTAACACTACCACTGATATCACCACTTTGAGAGAATGAGTTTATTGAATACTGAGGAGAATAAAATAAATTATGTCCAAACCTTCATAATGATGGGTTTTCTCTGTGAGGTGGCCACAAAGAGTGGTGTCTGGCCCTTCACATCCTCCAGCTCAATGTTGGCTCCTGCTGCTACTAGTAGCTGCACACACTCCTGGTTCCCCCCTACCACAGAATTATGTTAGTGAAACATAAAAAATCAAAGTTTTGTAATTTCTGTTTTTATTTATTATTTATTTACTTTATATATATAATGGCAGTTGGAAGAATGATTGCTTACTTAATTAAAAACATTGCCATGCACAGAGACAGTTTTACAATACGAAATGTTTCTTTCTTTTTCATAGGCATCTTATTTTGTAGCAATATACCATTCTGCCATTGTGAGAACACTTATTCATTTTCAATGGGCAACTCCAAAAGACCTACTCTCCCATGAAAGATTTTTCTCTCTGAATTTCTTTATTTTATCCCTGAAACAAGCCTCCATAAGCACTTCTTATACCCTTATACTCCTAATACTTATCCCTCTTCAGCTCCTCTTTCCAGCAGAGGAACTTCCACCTCAGCATGAACATCTTCACATAGAGAGCATCTCTCTCTCTCCTCAATGACACCACCTCATTCCTGAACTGCTTCCTGGGGAGATTCCTTTATTAAAATAAATAAATAAATAAATAATAAAAATACTGTTTTCCAATGGGATTTCTACTTCCTCAAGAATGTATACTCTTTCCCCAGGCAGTGTCTCCGTTCCCAAGATATCTTTTTTATTATCATGGGTCTTTTATTATCGTGGGACGCTTCCCTTGATGGGATACATTCCTTTTGAGTAGAGTGCTTTCTCCTCTTCACAATCTGTACATGTGCACAATGAGAGTGTGGGTTTATCTTTTGTAGTCAGTTGTGACAATTGTAATGCGTTAACTAAAGAATATATATATATATATATATATATATATATATATATATATATATATATATATATATATATATATATATATATATATATATATATATATATATATATATATATATATATATATCGTTAAATATGATGGCTAATTAAGATATTTTCTTTATACATTATGATTGTCCATTTCTCTTGTAATTTGGCTTATGACTTCGCCAAAGCTAGTCATTTTCACTAGATCGCGATTTTGTATTTCTTTACCTTTCTTCAGTAGTGTGTTGTATTCGAGGTGGGAATGAATGTCTGGAATCACTATGTGGCCCAGTACTTATTCAGTGGCCTATGGGAATTCATATAACGAAACCTGTATACCAGAAAATTTTGTGCTGGTACATACGCTCTCCAAAAAGAGGAGTGCTGAGGAGGTATAATGGTCTGTCCTCTGGACAGTAAGGATGTCAGTTTTGTGTCAAGAGAGGCCCAGGAGAATATTGTTTATATTAAAAAGGTGAGGGTACTTCAAGCAGGCTTTGTTTGTCCCCCACCACTCCCCTTGACATGGTCGACACCCGCCCACCTAAGAAACAATGGACCTCCCTGACCGCCCCTGACTTTACCTCCTTCTCCAAACACTTGCCATCCCTGAGTTTGGAATCCGGCCACCAGACCCAGCCACCACAGCCAGAAGACATGGACGTCACAGGTATATATATATATATATATATATATATATATATATATATATATATATATATATATATATATATATATATATATATATATATATATATACATGTACGTGTATGTGTATGTATGTGTGCCTTTGTATATGTATGTATGTGTATTGTATGCATATATATGTATATGTATGTGTATGTGCCATTTTGTAATGTGATGTACATCTGATCTCTGTATGTTTGCCTCTTGTTCAGGGGGAGGCCGGCAGGACCCGTCTTCCTCCTTTGTTGTACTTTTTACTACAACAATAAAGTCTCTCTCTCTCTCTCTCTCTCTCTCTCTCTCTCTCTCTCTCTCTCTCTCTCTCTCTCTCTCTCTCTCTCTCTCTCTCTCTCTATATATATATATATATATATATATATATATATATATATATATATATATATATATATATATATATATATATATATATATATATATATATATATATATATATATATATATATATATATATATATATATATATATATATATATATATATATATATATATATATATATATATATATATATATATATATATATATATATATATATATATATATATATATATATATATATATATATATATATATATAACGCGTGTGTGTGTGTGTGTGTGTGTTCTAACACACTTCCCTTTTCCTCGTTATCTTCAGCGTCTTTTTATTCGATCCCCATAAACATTTTTGTCCCTTGCATTGCTTTGTCTTTATCCTTGTCTCTTTCATGTGACTGTAATATGCTTCCTTTAACCTCGTCTTACGTAGTGCTTTCCTTTAAACATCCCTGTAAATGAAGACGACACATTTACTATCACTCATATCACTCATAAGTTGTGCTTAGATACACTCTCTCTCTCTCTCTCTCTCTCTCTCTCCTCTCTCTCTCTCTCTCTCTCTCTCTCTCTCTCTCTCTCTCTCTCTCTCTCTCTCTCTCTCTCTCTCTCTCTCTCTCTCTCTCTCTCTCTCTCTCTCTCTCTCTCTCTCTCACACACACACACACACATAAATCTGCAGAAAATATAAATCTATATTTATGATTCTCATGACACTTCCCTCCCCTTCTCCTTAGCTCAGGCTGTCATCCGCCGGACAGTGCCGCTCCTTCGCCGCCTCTCAGGGAGCCTCTTCTCTATGCCTATCTGATTACAGACAATACTGTATTATTCCTTGTCTGTGTGTGTGTATGTGTGTGTGTGTGTGTGTGTGTATATATATATATATATATATATATATATATATATATATATATATATATATATATATATATATATATATATATATATATATATATATATAATTCATTGGATAATTTTTTTTTTTTTTGTGGTAGTAAGAGGCACTTCACTTCTGTACTTGACTTACCAGTGACAGCGAGTCTGAGGGGCGGGGACAGGTAGGGCCGCACGCGGTGGTTCAACCATTCGGCTGTGGCGGGATCCTGCAGGGTGCGCTGCATGCCCTTCGCATCCCCGCACAGTGCCGATAGATGTAATCTCACGTCGTCCTCGTCATCCGCGTCCACCATGAGGTTCGTCATGTAATCTTGAGCCGACACTTGCGCTGGTAAATGTTGCACCTCCGCCATGGCGCCCGCTTCTCGTCCCCGAGCCCGTTGCGCCCCGCTGCCACGCCGGGCACAGGTCGAGAAGCTGCAGGAAGCTATTTTGATACTTGTGTCGGAAAGAAAAACTTAAGCAAACGCAAGATCAACATTTTCAGCAAGAAAAGCTTTCAAGTCTTGAAAGTTTTATGTTCTTTTACGTTTATCTTCTCGTGCATCAATGTCCATCACTCGCGATCCTCGGCCAAGCAAGAGGTAATCAGGGACATTGTTATCACTGCCTTATTGCATCAGGACACCACTTCCAAATTATTATTATTATTATTATTATTATTATTATTATTATTATTATTATTATTATTATTATTATTATTGGCTGTGGTATCAGTAATACTGATAGTATGGTGGTAGTACTAGTAGTAGTGGTGATGGCAGTGGTAGTAATAGTTGTGGTGGTGGTAGTGGTAGTAGTAGTAGTAGTAGTAGTAGTAGTAGTAGTAGTAGTAGTAGTTTTTGTTACCGTTTCATTAGTACGTTTCAGTTAGTAGCACGGAATAACAGCAGCAGCCTCAGCGGTCACAGTGGCATGTGTTTAATTCGGTGTTGAAGAACTCAGCATGTAGCAACAGACAAACGTCAATCAGACATTACTAGTAGACTGTTGCTATCGTTGCAGTTTTAGTTCCGGGTTAGCCTGTGCGATTGGCACAAGCTGTTCCGGGTTCTACACAATCGATGTACACAGATTGCCTCTGTTCCACAAACCCAATGTCACTTTCTAGAATGCACCAGGATTCACACAGCACACAGTTTGTCTTTTAGCCATTTCCGGGAGGGCACACAACCTGGTGCCGCGCAGAGGCTGTCGGTGGCACTGCTGGTGCCACAGGCTGTCACTAGGGCCCCGTTGACCCTCGCACTCACGACTTGGTATGAAGGTGAGGGGGGCTTGAGACACACTATTATTTTTAGCAGCATCTCGTTCGAGCCCCGAAACCGAGGCAGCGGCCGACGGAACGCAAATAGAACAGCCAGAGCGCTTCCCCGATGTTCCCTTTGAGATGCACCAAGTAACAGATTCCACCTATCCATTGTGTGTGTGTGTGTGTGTGTGTGTGTGTGTGTGTCCAGTCTTCTTCCGTAAATGTTCAGCGAAAATTCGTGTTTTTCAGGTGTTTCCAGGCTGAAGTATGCAGTAAGAAGGAAGAAAAGAGAAATGAAGGAGGAGGAGGAGTGAAAGAATAGTAGAGGAAAAGGAAAACAAGAAAATGTAAAAAAAATTATTTAGGTTAATTTCTAATGTTTACCAGGTATTTTCAGGTGTGTGTGTGTGTGTGTGTGTGTACAGCACTAGTATTGTGAGCACGTTGTAGATTATGTGGATGATGACTTGTGTGTTTGTTTTTGTTATTATTATCATTATTATTATTATTATTATTATTATTATTATTATTATTATTATTGTTATTATTATTATTATTACTGTTGTATCGCGGCATTTTATAATCAAGGATTAACTTGTACTAGTCTTCCCTGAAAAATCTCATTTCCCCACCATTCTCTTACTTAGTAGTTTGAATCGCGCGCTGTATGTGTTTGTGTTAGTAATCAAATATAACTCACTCAGGTGAAAGTAATCTGGGAAAATAATAACAAAGCAGGTAGAGGAGGGTACTAGCTGGGTTCAGAAGGTAGAAGGAGGCGATAAGATGGATCCAGTAATTAAGTAGCGCGGGCAGGAATGACAGCCAATCTGGGAAGGTCCCAGGGAGCGATATAGGGGGTGACGCTGTAGCTGGTGGTTGTTGGGGCGTGCTTTTAAAAATTAATACTGCCGAGCAGAAGGGGAACCCATGATCATCGTCCTCATAAGTAAAATAAAAAAAAAAAAAAAAAGAATACACATTTGTTGATTTTACTGTAACCCTTTCATTCTCGAATTAAAACTTTTTTTTTCAGGCACCAAGGATTTTCAAGGTCAGCGCCTTAAAGATGCACGTATAGAACCGGTTGCAACGGATCCGCCAGCCCAAGGAACCGATTCCATGAATACTTTAGTAATCGGTTCCTGCCCACCACTAGTTCAAGCCCGATGTTGTCTTTATTATCATTATTATTATTATTATTATTATTATTATTATTATTATTATCATTATTATCATCATTATCATCAATTACTACTACTACTACTACTACTACTACTACTACTACTACTGTATACTACTACTACTACTACTACTACTACTAGTACTACCACCACTGCCACCACAACTACTGTTTAAACTACTACTACTACTGGTACTACCACTACTACAACCACCACCACCACCACCACTACTACTACTACTACTACTACTACTACTAGTACTACTACTACTACTACTATTACTACTACTATATACACTACTACTACTATTACTACTACTATATATTTCCTTAAGAGTATAGACATGCATGTCTGGAAATCTACAGACAAGATGCTTTCTCTCTCTCTCTCTCTCTCTCTCTCTCTCTCTCTCTCTCTCTCTCTCTCTCTCTCTCTCTCTCTCTCTCCAGACAAGATATGATCAAAGAGGTGTTCTGTGTCTGTATCATTAAAAGCACGATAATGTAAACCATGCTAACATCTCACGCACACACACACAGTCAATAGGGACTGCGAGACTGCAGCCCCCCCAGTGGATTTCTAGAATTCACGAAAATAATGTTAATTTATTTATGTTTGACTATCATTCACATGAAAACACCAATTCTCATATGTTTATATGAAAAAAAAATACTGCAAAACAATGAGGAAGTACGGAAATTATTTACAATTTAATGATACGAAAGCGGGGAGAAATGGGTGGGGGGGAGGCTTGCCGGGCGGAATGGCGAGTGTGGGTCACTCACAGGCTAAGGAATAGTGCTGTGGGAGCAGGGGGCGTTGGTGGTGGTGGTGGTGGTGACGCTGGGGAGGCAGGAATTGGTGTTACATTGCTTTGGTGGGCACTGGCCAGTCTTGCCACACACTCTCCTAATAGTGATCAGTGCATATTCCTGGCGGTGGTGGTGGTGTGATTACTTTGTTTTGGCAGGGGCGCTGGGGAAGGAGGGATTGGTTTTACATTGTTTTAGTCAGCACTGGCCAGTCTTGCCACACACTCTGCTAATAGCGATCAGTGTTTGCATATTCCCGGCAGCTTCTACCTCCATCAAGCAGCACCAGAGAGACACAGCTACTTTAGGTGAGTACAGTGTTGGCAGCCTCCTCCTGTCAGCCTTACCGCCCTCACCGTAACACACTCCTCCCGCGGACTTCCTGTCAGTTTATTCGTTATTTGGGTGTTTTTGAGGTTATTTATTATTTATTTAGGGTTTCCTCACATCTGAGTCTGAAAATTTAGCTAAATATTGAAGGGAGATCTATGTAAACAAACAGATAGAGGTAGGGCGTCCTTATTATGAGCTTTTATCTGCTTCATCTCTTATTTATTGTAAGCCTAACACGTCACAAAGTGGAGCCACATGACTAGGCTTTCATATCCGCTAGCTAGATATATCCGCCATTGCCTCATTTAGTTACGATGGAAGAATAACAAGCAAAATAGCGGCCGTTCTCTCCACTGCTAAGGGCCGCCATGACGGCTGGCCACCTGTTTCAACCTGTATTTTTTTGGTAATTTTCTTAACTTCTTTATTCTGCTCGTATAGCATGTTTTTATGGTTTATAAAAATAATTATTTGCTTTAGAAGTGTTTTCGTTGCTTGTGTTGAGTTGTTTTCAATTTTGTGTTGCTTTACGAAAATGTGGGGTGTTTTTTTGGCAGTATTTTGACAAACTTGTTTTTTTATTTCACGCTCTAATTACGTCTTTTGTGTTTCTAAATATCGTTTATGATTTTTAAAGTGTTTTTTCGTTCCTGTTGAGAGAAATAAGTGGACTTTAAAAATGGTTTATGGTCCTGTTAAAAGTTGTGATTACAACACTTTTTGTGTTATTGTCTCTCTATATCAGCTTGTAAC
Organism: Scylla paramamosain; assembly: GCF_035594125.1. Lineage (NCBI taxonomy): Eukaryota > Metazoa > Arthropoda > Malacostraca > Decapoda > Portunidae > Scylla > Scylla paramamosain. The sequence goes on from NC_087157.1 coordinate 33,318,451, forward strand.
TAACTTTTCATTGCTTGAAAAAATAGTTCGTATATTTTAAAGTGTTTTATCTTGTTGTTGAGTCAGAATGGGTGGAATTTTCAGTGGTTTTTAATCGTGTTTAGGTTCCAACACTTGTTTTTTACACAATTTCGGTTTTATTTGTTTACTTCTTGTTCCAAGTAACTTTTGATGGTGTAAGATGATAGTTCAGATTTTTTAATTTTTTTTACGTTCCTGAAAATTCAAATGTTGTGGACTTTTCAATGATTTAAATGGTGCCGAATATTTCAACATTTTTTCCATAATTCATTTGGATATTTTTTAAATACTACTCAGGCTGGAGCGGTTATAATATTGTGAATATTAGTTAAAGTATTTGTCAAGTCAGAATATATAAGGCATTCGAGCCTAGCTCCATTTTTCCGAGGGGTCAATTTCAAAATGAAATCCGTTACGGTACGTAAAATAGCCGTGACGTCACTACCGCCATCATGGACCCGGGACCTTGATCGGCTCCGCTGTCTCCTCGGTAATATTTATCGTACTTTGCAGTGTTTTCCTGGTGTTTCCACGTGGTTTCTAAGCTCAGTTGTGTAGATAAGAGTAGAATGAGTAAGAAAATAAGAGAAATAGAGGAGGAAAGAGGAAGGGAGAAGGAGTGGAGGAGGTGATAAAACAGGAAAATGCTAAGAAAACCATATTTAGGTTAATTTTTTCCTGCTGCCCTGTCTGTCTTTGTAGTATTTGTCTTCCGTGACAGTGCTTTCAGTGTATTTGGTGTGTTTAGGGGTGTTGGAGTGTGTCTGGAGGTGTTTAGGGGGTGTGCGCACCCCCTCTCTCTCCCTCTCTCTCTCTCTCTCTCTCTCTCTCTCTCTCTCTCTCTCTCTCTCTCTCTCTCTCTCTCTCTCTCTATATATATATATATATATATATATATATATATATATATATATATATATATATATATATATATATATATATATATATATATATGTATATATGTATATATATAAACCTAAATTCTGTATTTGGAAAGTGGCAGTTTTGCATAATATTTGGAATAATTACATATGTACGATAATTTTACCAGAAGTACAATAATTTCAACCTGTGTAGTACGATAATATGGCCAAAATAATCTGGCAACGCTGGTGTGGACTGCGTCCAGCGCAGTCTTGTCTCGGCCGTTGTTGTGGATAAATGAGTGTTCTTGCGTCGGTCTTATTTTCGATCGTGTTTTTCAATTTGTCAGGAATGATTTTAAAATATTATTGATCAGTGATGGCTTGTGCTCAATCTTGATTATCATAGATGGTGTAAAATCACAGAAACATCGTATAAAATAGTTTTTTTTTTCTTTTCCCAGGTAGGCCTAGCAGTATTTTGCAAAATGGCACAAGAAGCAAAGACGGTTTCTGCATTGAAAGAACTTGCACTTGCCATGATTTCAATAGAGAAGATTTCTATGAATAATATGCCAGGTTTAAATGAAAAGAGTTATTGATCTGTTTGCACAAAACAGGAACAGGAGAATGGACTTCCATTCAAATAGCCTAAGCCACCACTAAGGAAATCAAGCATTTACTGTTAAGATAAGATCTAAAGAATTAAATAATTATCTATCTATCTTTATAATCTATCAATCAGTGGTAATGTTAAACAATAACAATAAAAACATTTAAGATTTTATTTGTCTGAATGTGAGACAGCCCCTCCATCAGTAACAGTCACGAGCCGCCACTGTGTGTGTGTGTGTGTGTGTGTGTGCGTATATATATATATATATATATATATATATATATATATATATATATATATTATATATATATAATATATATATATATATATATATATATAATTTTAACAGGTGGTTATTTGAGAGGATCGAGGTGGGGATGGGAACCCAAGGATAGATAACAGTTTTATCTACTACGTATCGGAACTGTGCCTTGACTTTTTTTTTTTTTTTTTTTAATCCAATTTGACGGTTTGATCGGTTTGATGGATCTGATGTCCATTATGACTTTCTACGTCATAATCTATATGAGAGATAGAGCGCCTCTCTCGCGAGTGTGAATCGTATATTTTGGAGGTGCGCACCGGCTTCAAGAATACTGATGTATATTTACAAGTATATCATCTGTTTTTTTTTTATTTTATTTTATTTATTTATCTATTTATTTATTTTTATTTATTTATTTTTTTTTTACATTAACTTTGCTATAACGTGGCCGTGATCATGGTTCTGAAGTACGAGCCAGATAATGTTCCCAGAGCAGAGTTAGCAAACGAGCAGAGGGCGACCAACAGGTGACGAAGATCAGCCATCGTTTTGTTTACGTCCAGAGTAGGAAATTACTTATCATCGTCAACGTAAACTTGGACAGAAGTATATTAAAAAGAGAGATAAGTTATAATTACTATTGACAACTACCGTCATTTGAGCGGTGAGGAAGAAGAAGAAGAAAAAAAAAAACATTGAGAAACACTTCCAACAAGGCACAGCAGACTGAGCAGTGTGCTGCTGAGCTGGCGTACTCTGATCCTTGGGCTTGCTGGCTGTCTCGCCCAGGCTTGTTTGGAAACACTCCAGGCAGCCACTTGTGAGACAAGCAAAAGAGATATCAACAGTTTGAGAAGCAAAATAATATCTGGTAATTATTAAGATATGAATTGTAATGAACCACAACTGTCGATTAAATCATTCAAAATTCATCGATCTTAGCATTAATTAGTACTGCCATCGTGCTTCCTTATGGCACACATTCGCATACTTAATTACTTTTATTTAAAGTCAAAATATGTTGATTTGCAAACAAATAATTTCAAATTTATTTATTTATTTTTTATTTTTTTTTACAAGTTAAAGGAGTGTCCAGCCTCAGGTTGCAGGTTGGCAACTGCCAACAGAGGAGCAGAACCAAATGCCACTAAGCAGCCATCTCTTATTGTCTGCAGTATATCATTTAGAGTGTGAGGGCTAATTTTTCAGATTCTTTACCTGGCTTCATTTATTTATTGTTTTCTTTTGGCACTCGTGGAGGTTGTGTGGTCCATGTGGTCCTGGGCTGGTTGGGCCCGCATCCTGCCGGTGTGAGTTCCCAGTTATGCATATTTCTTCCAGTGTTGCCATATTCAACAAATGAGGATGCTGCCCCCCCCCCCCCCCTGCCCTTTTTCTCTCTCTCTCTCTCTCTCTCTCTCTCTCTCTCTCTCTCTCTCTCCTCTCTCTCTCTCTCTCTCTCTCTCTCTCTCTCTCTCTCTCTCTCTCTGCAGACAAGAGATATGATCAGTTTTATGTAGATGGCAGTGTGTGTGTGTTTGTCTCTCTCTCTCTCTCTCTCTCTCTCTCTCTCTCTCTCTCTCTCTCTCTCTCTCTCTCTCTCTCTCTCTCTCTCTCTCTCTCTCTCCAGACAAGAGATATGATCAATTTTATGTTGATGGCAGTGTCTCTCTCTCTCTCTCTCTCTCTCTCTCTCTCTCTCTCTCTCTCTCTCTCTCTCTCTCTCTCTCTCTCTCTCTCTCTCTCTCTCTCTCTCTCTCTCTCTCTCTCTCTCTCTCTCCAGGCAAGAGATATGATCACTTTTATGTCGCGAGATGGGCATCGTGCATGTGTGTGTGTGTGTTATCTAAGGAAATGCTTACCATTCTCTCTCTCTCTCTCCTCTCTCTCTCTCTCTCTCTCTCTCCTCTCTCTCTCTCTCTCTCTCTCTCTCTCTCTCTCTCTCTCTCTCCTCTCTCTCTCTCCTCTCTCTCTCTCTCTCTCTCTCTCTCTGGACCTCAAGCAAACACATATTGAACTTGAAAATAACAGTCACTCCAAATTTCTGAAACACATTTTAGAGAATCTAAGCAAGAACACTTTTTAAAATGTAACACACTTTGTAACTTTCTTTTTCAGTGTTGGCAGTGTGAAAAACATTCTCTAGCATGACAAGTTCAATTTGATTTAACTCTTACCAAACCAAATATAGCATAACCTGTATGATTTCCTGATAATTTCCTTAATAAGAACCAAATTTTGTGTGATGTAACTTAATGCATTTACTGCAGAACTTTCCCTGTCCTTAGAGTAGTGACTGGCATGATGAAGATACTTTTGGTGGTGGTGGTAGTGGCAATGCCTGGACTGGAGCTGACAAGGGCTGAGTGTACTGTGGATCCATCAGTAAAGGCTGAGAGCAAGCTCGAGCAAGAAAAACTCCTTCAGACCCTCAGCCCAATTATAGGACAGAGGTAAATATTGTGTTGATGTATTGGTTACCTGCGAGCTGTGTGGCAGTACTGTGTGTGTCTTCCCATTGCTTAAATTATTTCATTGCTGTTTATTTATTTATTTTTTTTGTATTTTATATATATTTGTTTGTATGTTATAGTGATTGCAGTATAGTTGTCTTCTTGTGTTTGGCATGGACTTGTGGCATTCACATCGGCATTCTTCTGGCATTCATTTTGAGTAAGAATTCTTGCAATACGTGATGGGAGATGCTCCTGCACAGAAAATACAAATACACTCCAGTAAAGGGAAGATTATTTCCCATCATGCAAATTAATAATTTTCAAACCATATCACATGAATAGATAATATAGAAATAGTATTGAGGCAGTCCCTTTTATAGTTAGCCAACTAACAGGTCAAAAGTAAACTTATTATTATACTGTTAACCTTGAGGTGTGTACACTCTGGAGTACCTGTGTAAAGAGTATTTAAGTGAAACCAAAATATGAAGATGTTACAAAGGCAAAGTCTGTGGAAAGACACACACACACACACACACACACACACACACACACACACACACACACACACACACACACACACACACACACACACACACACACACACACACACACACACACACACATAAAAAAAAAAAAAATACTGTCACACTTGTAACCTTTGGATGACTAAGGTGAGTTTACAGACTGTTGTCTGAGCCAGACTAAGAAGCCCTCATGACTTATTTATTTTAATATTTTTCTTTTTTCTTACATGTATTCAGGTATAAACTGGATGATTGAATAAACAGATTAATGCAACTGTTGGGATAGAAATACCCATTTAAGTAGAAACAACTGTTGTAGTAATGGGCATAGTGATAGGTTATTTGTTAATCTTGCAAGAGCCTATTGCTGTGAACTATATATCTAGTTGGGTTATGACTGTATGGTGCAAATCACTTGATTCTTTAATAATCTAATGTACATTCGCTTCAGTTTGTTTCTTTGTCTTTGTGAGGTCTCAAAAGGTGTTCATCAAATATGGTACATGTAGATTTTTCTTCCATATATGACAGAATTGCAGTTGAACTGATAGGCAATTACTGCTACCAAGAACAGCAGTGAGGTAAAGTTACATTTACACAATAACTCCTTCCTCACTTCAACTTCATTTACTTCACTATTGACAAAAGCTCCTCAGTTATACCTTTACCACATCTTAAAATCTTGTCTAGGAGGTTAAGTTGAAGATGTACAATATACAAAGATGATGTATGAATAAAAAAAAAAATGTAGCACAGCTGAATTGATAGTAATATAAGTAATGATAATTCACCTGAGCTAAATTTTCACATCACAACACATTTTTTCTCTTTGATTATTGTTTGCTTGATGCCATGGTCCTGGAGCCATCTTGTATCTGTAGCGAATCATTGAAGGACTTGGTGGTGCCTCATAGGGTCTGTCATTTCCCTGGTGAAAGGTGGAGTATGGCATGCTTTCCCCAGTGTCACTTTGTCCCTGCTGAAGTCTGTGTTCCCTTTCCTCTTGGCGCTGTCTCTTCAGGTCTTGTAGGGAACCACGGGGAGGAGGTGGGGCAGCATTCTTCTTTTGGGGCCGCAGCATCAGCCCTTCCCTTAGCTCCATTCTCTTTCCCTCTTTCACATTGTCATTAGGAGTCCCATTTCCAGTGGTTACTCTTAGAGTGATGGCCTCAGAGTTCTCTGGAGTTGGTGTACCTGGTGAAGGGTTGCAGTTTGCAGTTTCTGTTGCTGGCTCTGGAGTGTGTGCAGTAGGGTGAGGGGGCTGTGGAGTATGGTCAGATGCAGGATCATGTGGTACCTCCAGTTCTATGTTAACCTCACATGCCTCAGGGGTAGGATGGACCATCTCATAGAACTGACGGTAGCTGTCAGGAGAGAGGGAGTGTACTGGGGGAAGAGGTGCAGTGTTCTCTTTTGATGTCCTCTGCAGCAGTAGTGGTCTGATGGCCTCCATGGCAACTGCTTGCCTCTCTCTGCTACTACTCCTTTCAATGCTGTGCCTCTTAAAAGGTACATTATTCTTCACACCCTTAATGGAGCTCCTGCGGTCTGAATGCAGCTCTGTGTCAATGTTGATAAGGGCGCTGGGGTGTGCATCCTTCAGTGGCAGGTAGGGCAAATCATAATCATTGTCCACCGAGTCGTTATCCCCAGTGATGGTTGGTGGCGGTGATCTGTCCATTATGTCCTCATTGTGACTACCACTCACATTGGTTAGGCTGTCATTTTCCTCAGGGGTATGGACCACTGTGGCTACTTTCCTGTCGGTCCTTTAGGATGTGAAGAAAATCATGTTTTAGGTCAGGATCCTCACACAGTTCATAGGGTGTCTCCCCATCATTGGTCTGAGCTCGCAGGTCCACCTTAAGATCTGCTGCCAACATTTCCAAGACCTCTTCATTGCACCAGTAAGCTGCCACATGCACTGGTTGCCACCCATCCCCATCCTGCACTGTCACAGAAGCTCCATTGTCCAGCAGGAGCTTCACAACATCATTGTACCTCTCAGCAATGGCCACGTGGAGGAAGGTCTCCCCACATTGACCGACTGGCTGGTCAAGGTCACCCTCACTTGCCAGGGCAGCCTCTACATCCTGAAGCAGCAGGTCATGGGTCTGGTTTCGTATCTGATCCAGATCATCTGGTGAAATATTCCGTTTCATCATTTCATTTCTGAGGTACTGCAGAGTCACCTCCTCCTCAGTAATGTCATGGGGCATGTCCCCATCTCCATTTACTGCTGTCACATCTGCCCCACCCTTGACTAGCATTGTCACCACCTTAAAGTGTCCACAGGTAGCTGCTGCATGTAGAGGTGTCCACATGTCCCGATCTGTCACATTGACATCAGCACCATACTTGAGCAGCAGTGCTACTGTCTCCACAGAGCCATCAATGCAACACTGATGTAGTGCTGTCAAACCTTCATGATTCTTCATGTTGGGATCAATACCTAAGGGAGAAATAGACTGTCTTATTAATAAGGCAGCTTTATTTATTCACCCACCTAACCTTTGTTTCTCTTTTAGCTTTTGTTCATTTTGTCATGTAATTGACCTCAGACATGTAAACAGTAAAGATGATGATGGCTGCTTCTGCATTCAACTATGGCATCTTGAATTCTTTTTCCTAGTTAAAACAGTATAGATGAGTGACCAAAGACAAAACTTACTGAAATTTTAGGAGTATATTGATTATGACCACTGAATGGTCTTCTGATAAAGATTTCAAGGTGAGGGTACTCAGCAACTCTGTGCTGATAAGATCATCATAAGAAAGTGAAATTGTCATCACAGCTCCCTGGGCTTGCAGTGGCCACAATCATCTTGATATGTTCCCAGCTGATCTCTTGTAAGCCAGATTGCCATTGGTTTGTGAAACTATATCACAATCATACCAATGAAGATATATGGTGTGCAGGTATTGACTGACTGATTCAACATAAAGTAATCTATCATGAAACAGGAAGGCTGATAATAACCTGCTTAGCATATGGCTCAGAAGCCTGAAATCTTTTATGAGAGCCATGGAATAAGAATAAAAATTTGAGAGTATCCAAAGGGAAATGGAGAGAATTGTGCTTGGCATTAGATGAAGAGATGAGAAAGAAGCAGCATGGATTAGGGAGCAGATCCCATGTGAAAACATTATTACAATTAAAAGAAAAGTGGATTTGGGAAGAACAGAGTAGTGGAATGGACACCTAGGGATGGCAAGAGAAGACAAGGAGATATGAAAAGTTTTGAAAGAGTGGAGCAGAGCAGAGAAGGTCCTGCACTTGTCTCTTAAAGGCTGATGATGATAATGATGATGTGAATGTTGTAATTTATGTGGTATTAATTCTGTAATTCCTTTGGATTTCATGAAATCTTATCTTTGAAGGAATTTAATTAATCACATTCATGTCACCAGAGATTTGTTGAAGTAAGATTAGTTTTCATGTGTGGTTGAAAGTTTTCATTCTCAGTGGCTGGTATTCCAAACATGCATTGTTGTTGTGAGATCCATTCTGCAGCTTGCAGTTAAAAGAAAAGGCCAACATTGCTGAGTAAATGGAAAATATGTATTATTGTTTTGTCATAAGGAATCTAACAAGTTTCTCTGTTAGGTGGTTATAGATAATATTCCTAGTATATGAAATACTGAGGCAGAGACATATACAGTAGTTTGATCATGTAAAAAAAAAAAAACTTATCAGGTCCTTATCACATATCATTCAGTTTCTGGAAATATTCATGTGAAATTAGTAGATAAGTGAACAGGTGTTTATTTACTTAGCTATTTTCTGTGTACATAAGAGTATGAAAAATTAAAGCAAATAATGTGTGTAAGTATTCAATTTAGAATGACTTAAATGAATGCATGATGAATTGTTTGGAGGAAAAGGATTGGGTGACATGAGTGCAGAAGGGGTAATGAAAGTCAAGATGAATGGGGAGCACCTGGATGAAACTGAATAAATGAATGATGGCAGTTCTCTCTCTCTCTCTCTCTCTCTCTCTCTCTCTCTCTCTCTCTCTCTCTCTCTCTCTCTCTCTCTCTCTCTCTCTCTCTCTCTCTCTCTCTCTCTCTCTCTCTCTCTCTCTCTCTCTCTCTCTCTCTCTCTCTCTCTCTCTCTCTCTCTCTCTCTCTCTCTCTCTCTCTCTCTCTCTCTCTCTCTCTCTCTCTCTCTCTCTCTCTCTCTCTAGAAAATTATTATAAGCATGTAAAACTGGTGAATGTGTTTGATGGTGTTTGAAATAGGCAAAAGTTGAAGGTAAAATAAAATGATGATATTTGGATAAGTGAAAGTGAAGTGATTGTTTCACTAACTGCATAGAACAAGAGTTATCTTTAAGTATCTTGTTCATTCCTTGTACCAGCATGAAGGCATGGAAAGTGAGACAAGCAAAAGTTGTGCCAGAAGGCAAAGTGGTTTGATTGCTAGGCCCTATGATAAAAGAAAGAAAAATGGGTATTAAGGTAAAAAAAAAATATATGGTGGAATGATTTCATCTTACATATGTAAGTGAGACTTTGGTCTTGAGTGAAAGAGAGTGGAGGATATTTTTAATAACTTGTGTCAGCTATAGATGATGGATAAACACATTTGATTTTTTACTACTATAAGTAATTGAGACCTTGATGTGATTGAAAATGTGAGAAAATGTATAAACAAACTTTTGCTAATGGAACACCTGGACATTCACAGTATTCCTCTTGCCATGTGGCTTTGTGTTCTTGTTATTGATCCAGAGGAAACTAACCAGTGTAAAATATGAAAGGAAGTGTTGGTGTTTACCTGTCTTGAGCAGAGCACGCATTTCTTCATAGGAGCCCCGGGCTGCTATTTCCATCATCTGGGACAAAACTGAAAAAGTAACACCCTTCCGAGCTTTGTGCTTCACTGGCTTGTTCGCTGTGTCTGTCTTGATCCACTTGGCATAGGAAGACAGTTGTTGTTTCCGCCTCTTCTGTGCTAACTTGATTCGTTCTCCTACTGGCATTTTTTCAATGTCCTGCATCTCCTCCACCAGCTCACTGTGCTCAACAGTAGTGGGGAGGCTGGCCATTGCAGGTGTCATTTGACAGTCAGGCAGTTACAGCTTTGTTGGTATGTTAGGTTTGTTGGTATGTTTTCTTTACCTCACTAACCTAGGTAGGTTACTCATGTCATTTTGAACAGACAAGGTTAGTGTTTGCTGACTATTGTTGGCACATGTAAAATCACTGCTTAAGTGTGTTTTTGTTGTTTTGAAACTTCTTACTATCAACAGTTTTGTTGCTGGATCACTCTTGCAAATTTCTGTTGAACATTCATGTTGGTTCTTTATGTATCAGACACAGATTCACTTTATGGTAACTTGAGAGCCCAGGCTTAGCATGCCCTGGGCAAGGAGGTGGTGAACACTGGTAGGGTTGGGGTGGCTGGAGAAGGGCAATCTAATCTTATCAGGAATCTGAGTTTGAACTATCAGTAGCCTTGCACAGGAACTTTCAGATGCTTTTTATGATCACCAAAACTTCTAGTACATTATATATTCATGTATTATTTTTCACTTTATTTTTTTCTGATCCCCAGTTGCAGGTTTATAGATCAAATCCTGGGTTTTGCTGATAATGCTTATGGCAGATAACATCCTTGGCTCTGAAGCTTTGGTCTCAACATACTGATGATGTCATGACAGTAAAACCTATAGTGGATATTTTCAGTTGTTTATCAGTGGGCATGTATATTTACCTAGGGCTCAAGCTACTCTTGTGTAGACCCATCTGTATTTATCTGTATTTGTGCTGTCTTTCTTTCAGTTGGTGTGCAATCTGTGCCAATAGTGTATCAGAATAGAATTTCAGAATGTCTTGCTTTGTTAAATGTAGATGCATCATAACTGATCTGTGTATTGATGAATCAGCACAATGTCCCACTGTATTTACACGTGCTCTCTCTCTCTCTCTCTCTCTCTCTCTCTCTCTCTCTCTCTCTCTCTCTCTCTCTCTCTCTCTCTCTCTCTCTCTCTCTCTCTCTCTCTCTCTCTCTCTCTCTCTCTCTCTCTCTCTCTCTCTCTCTCTCTCTCTCTCAGACTTTATGAAATGGACTAAAAGAAATGGAAATACCAATACTTAAAGAAAGAAAAGAGTGGAGACTTACAGTATTGAAGTTAATGAATGGATTTGAAAAAAAATTATAAAGGCCTTTTGTTGTGAGGACATATAGAGGCTGGATATTTTTCAAAGTTTTTCTTTCTATTTTTAGTACTTGATGATATATAATGTACATAGTTATTTTGGTGTCCTCCAAAAGTTTAAAAGCAACCAAGAATCAGTTATAAGGAGCTAAGTTATTTTTGTTACATAAACCAAAGATATCAGGGATATGTATTCAGGATTTCAATATTATTGTTTTACAGCTCTGGAGAAGTACAGGATAAGCATGGCAATACATATGAATTTGCAGTGTGTTCAGACTTGCCAAATCTGCCAGGTGTCAGCCTTGCCCAGACTGGCAAGACCCCTGTTCCCCTCGGCTATAACAACCAGACTCTGGTGTCCAGTGACAGTGAGTACTGTGGGATTTGTTACCACAACATAAAACCAAACCACTTCCACTTGTTTCCTCTTCCTTCGAATCATGCACATGGTTCAGACACACACTTTGTTTTCTCTAATCCCCCAACAGAGCACTGGCTGATGTTAACCTTCCTTGGGGGTCCTGCCAGCCAGGCAGGATGCAATGGCAGCCATTGGCAGGGACATGTTGTCTTCATCTGTGACCATGACCAAGATAAAGTTAGTTGTGGTCTTTTCTGTTTGAGTCATGCCACCTGTAATAAGAGAGAAATAAGTTACACAAAATGATAGAATTTCTTCCCAAACAGTTCAGCAAATTACAGTAAAAGTTCCTTAATCCAATACCTCGTAATTTGTAATTGTCCACCCACTTCTTTTTTTTTTTTTTTTTTTTTTTTTTTTTTTACTGGATGAGAATTATTCCAAAAATTTGTACTACCATGTTTGACACCTTAAAGATGCTTCAGAGAATCACTCTGCATCTCACAGAACTAGATTTGCTTGTACTCATTATATGTGGCAACATTGCATATCATTAGTGCCTTTTTTTGAGTACTGTTATCATTACATCAAGAGGAAACATGCAAGCACAAAAAAATTCGTAAAGAAACCAGTGTTTGGCCATATATACCACCTATAGCTCAAATTTTTCAGTAATTAAAATAATGCATTCTTGAGCTATTCTAATTCTGGGATTTTTACTATAGTGAGAGTTATCAAGAAGCCAGTTGCATTTTTATCTATGAGTTAAAACATGTTAGATTAGAGATGACTCATGGAAATGATCTTGGGCTATTAAGTACTAAGAAAATGAGAAGAGTACATACGTCATTCAGGCTGGGCATAGGAGACTGTGCTTTGTTATCTAAATTAAATTAGTCTTGGGATTGAAGATGCTTGAATGTTTCCTCAGTGGGCGGCTGACAAGCTTATGAGTGTTGAAGCATTACACTCCACCTTCTATGTGTGCATGCATTCTTTCTGTCATTCTCTGTGAACTGTTACTTGATGATAGCAGCTTACTACACTGGTACTGTTACTGTCCAGAATAAGATGCAAGGCAAAACGTCTGAGAATCCACATCCTTCACCTAATTCCCTTGGTTGCTCACATTTATTTTTTCTCTTTTATCCTCAACTTCCTTCAGTATGCTTGCTCAGTCATCTAAGATTTTCATATGCTTTGATTTTACCTTCTAGAACTTGTTTCACTCTCCCTTTGCATTCTTAACATTACCTTTTACTTTCTTACATTGCTTATTTTTCTGTTTCCATTTTTTGTCCATATTTGTTCAAATGAAAAACAATTTTTATCTTTCATTAAAAATTTCAGATTGAAATGAAAGTTCTTGATGACCCCAATTTCACGTTGAAGTTTTCTGCAATGTTTGTTGTGCGCCACCGAAGCATTTGTTCCCTGTCTCAGAAAGGCCTCAGTGGTGGAGCCATATTTTTCATTTTGTGAGTAGCTGTTCCTTTGTGTAGCCTGATTCCATTTTCTTTTCCCAATGCATCAAAGACTTCCATGTACTAGAAAGTCTTTTTGAGATCACCACCACATTGCATATGTTCAAAGAAAGATATTGAAGAAGTTAGCCTCTTAGAAATCTAGTGAATTGAAAGATAGTGTTAAACTTGTGTGCTATAATATAAATATTGCGCTGTGTTAATGAAATCCATCAGTTCTGAAATATTCTCCTTTATGTTTTTAATTTATCTTTATTTTCCTCTGATGAATGCATTATGTGTCCTGAATAAAACGTTTAGGTAAAGTCTAAAGTTGCATTGACCTTGTACATTTTTGGTTATGGACACAAAAATAATGAAGCAAGAAAAATCCTGCTCAACTTCTGTCCCTCAAGGAAGTGAGATGGAAAGAGATCAGAATGAACAGGCTATTCATTTCAGAAGTGTCATGATGTTCTTATCATGAAGCAGACCAAGGTTTAGGAGGAGTAAAAACAAAAATAGGCAGAGTTCCAGAGTTTTTCAGTTTAAGAGAGGAAATTATAAAGATAATAGGTAACTCTTTGCATTAGGAAAGGCAACAGAACAAGATGAAGAGTGAGCAGAAAATTTTATGGTGTGAGGCTGCAGGAATGAGGAAGGCGTGCATGTACCAGTTTCATAGGAGCAGTAACTATGGAAGTAATTAAAGAGGATAGCAAGATGTGCAGAACTGTGGTGGTGAATGAGAGATGAAAAACAATTTATGAGTTCAGGCAAGAATCTTTTAACTCCAACCTGTGTAGTAAAGCTATATGAACAGTCTTCCCATGTATAGAAGCTCTTTTCCATACAAAGACTGATAAAGCCATATAAAGTTTGCAACTAGGAAGAAGAAAAGAATTGGCAGACAACACGGACACTTCATGTTACATACTGTAAAATTCTGTGTCATATGTGGCAAACCCTTTCAAGTTTTTCTGTACAAATTTCAGGAAGTGGCAGTCAGGTAGATTTCTTGAAGATTATTCATGTTGAAATTCTCTCTCTCTCTCTCTCTCTCTCTCTCTCTCTCTCTCTCTCTCTCTCTCTCTCTCTCTCTCTCTCTCTCTCTCTCTCTCTCTCTCTCTCTCTCTCTCTCTCTCTCTCTCTCTCTCTCTCTCTCTCTCTCTCTCTCTCTCTCTCTCTCTCTCTCTCTCTCTCTCTCTCTCTCTCTCTCTCTCTCTCTCTTATCCATTTTCAGGCTTCTGGTCAGCTTTTCTTTGTACTTCACCTTTGGCTTCTTGTACCTGCGGCTGGTGAGAGGAGCAAAGGGGGTGGAACAGATACCCAACCGCAACTTCTGGTTTAGAGTTGGAAACCTGCTGGCAGTAAGTATCCATAAAATTCTATGGTGTAAGAGTACTAAAGACTGTAAAAATGCACATCACTTCATTACAAATTCTAACACATCAATATATATATATATATATATATATATATATATATATATATATATATATATATATATATATATATATATATATATATATATATATATATATATATATATAGACACATACATCTACTGTTTCCAGTGATTTCTGTACTTATGTAATGTCAGACTTATAGCAAAGGCTTTTTCACAGGATAAGAGTGGCACTGTTTCCCAGGCTGAAATTTACTGTAAAAGGAAGTAACGTAGACAAGACTTGTCTCTTATGGGCATTATAATGCAGAGGGGGAGTGGGGATTTCCTATCTGTTTTCCACTGGTCATCTCTTATGATGAACATGGAATGCAGTGGTCCTGGCTGCAGGATGTGCACCCAGACTGTTTCTTCTATCAGCAGAATATTTCATATATCTTAAAATTAATTGTTTTGTCCACTTGTTTACTTAATGTTAAGTGAAATGAGCAATAGAAAAAGAATAGCAATATGAAAGAGTGCAAGAGTGATCTGTTTTTCAGGATGGGTGTGAAACTGTTTTCCGATGTGACCGTTACTGTGGAGCAGGTGAACGTCCATCCAGCAGCTACAGTGGCTATTCCCCAATTGATGAGCAGCTGGCACAAGACCTGCAGGACGGGGACAGGGACTCAGCCTTGCTCAGCCCATAGGAGGCGTGGGAAGTGTCAAGTCACCAGCAGGAAGTGGTTGTTGTATAATTAGTGAACTTTGCAGACAGCCTCTTGTTTTGTAAGGACCAGATGAGTATGGTCAGTGGTTTATTAATATTTCCAAGACTAGAAAATGTTGTAATTATAGTCAAAATTCTATAAATTTAAAGTTATTCAATACTGAGGCAAAGCTGTGGGAGTGATATGCAGGTTTCATTGTTACTGTTTTGGCCAAATATTTAATTGACTTCTATGCATCAAATTATATACTTTCATTTGTTGTACAGTAGTGTTGCAATTCACACATGTCTGAAATACATTGATGTGTAACAAGCATTACAAATTTATCAAAACTATTTAAAATTGTTCTCCATTTTTCAATAGTGCTGTCTGGTGTTTTGGAATTTTTTCTTACTTTATATATATATATATATATATATATATATATATATATATATATATATATATATATATATATATATATATATATATATATATATATATATATATATATATATTCTCTCTCTCTCTCTCTCTCTCTCTCTCTCTCTCTCTCTCTCTCTCTCTCTCTCTCTCTCTCTCTCTCTCTCTCTCTCTCTCTCTCTCTCATATGCTAGCACTAAAAATGCATCTCTCACATAAATGAATAAGTTACTGTATATATGTACAGTTATAATTAATACATAATTATCTGTATTATAAATCTCTGTATATGATTATAGTACATTTCAGATTAGTTTGAAGAATACAACCCAGATTATTTTGTGCCTCATGCAGGATAGTATGACATAAGATTTGTTGGGATGTAGCATTCATGGGATGTAACAGACCAGTCATGTTACAGGCACAAAACATGTCATCCGCACAGATACTGACACTCTTCACTCATGCAAACTAAGCTATTTGCATATTTGTTGCTGTATCCTTATTATTAGTCATTTTAATAGTCTACTCTCTCTCTCTCTCTCTCTCTCTCTCTCTCTCTCTCTCTCTCTCTCTCTCTCTCTCTCTCTCTCTCTCTCTCTCTCTCTCTCTCTCTCTCTCTCTCTCTCTCTCTCTCTCTCTCTCTCTCTCTCAAACAGCCTTATCTATTTGTCATCTTTTGCATCTCCATCTAATGTTTTGGCATAAAAGATTTTGATGTCCTCCCTTAGTCTTAGTTCATAAAGATGCTGATATTGTAAATACCTAAGTTAATAATACTGGTATGTTCTTTTATATATAACTACACATTTGCTGTTTTCAGTGTGTGCCTAATATAGCTGTACATATATTCTGGAGTGTGTGTATGTGTGCAAGAAAAGCATTACATTAGTACTATCTTGTCATATATTTACTGTTGTTCCGCTTGCCTTAAATTCAGAAGTATTCCTTGCTTGAACCACTTTTTTCTTCTTGGTCTTCTGTACAGAAAGCTGCATTTCTTGACATCACTCTTGCAATGATTCCTTTAATTTCTTTCCATGTCCTCTTGTAACTCCTGAGTCCTATACAGACGGGTCTTTGTTGATCCCCTCTAATTCTTTAAGAACTCCATATGCTGCAATTAAGTTTCCCTTTTCTTTTCATTCCTCCAAGGTTGGGAATTTCTGTTTTCACAGTCTTTCTTGATAAGGGAAATCTTTCAGACTAAGCACTATTTTAGTTGCTGCTTTTTTTACCCTCCCAACCATCCTTGTATCCTCCTTTTTGTGTAGTAATCTTATCAGTGCTGCAGATTCCAAGTTTGGTTTGAATGATTGTTACTGTCCATTTCTTCATTATATTATCATCCAGGTAGTGGAATGCTCTTTTATTTCTCAGTAGATTAGGCATCCCTTCATTGATCTTGTTAATTTGTCTATGCCCCACATGAGGTTTACACCCCTGCCCACTAACAGAGAATCTTGAGCAGTTATACTGATGGTATATTAATAATGAATTCATTGAGATCTTGCATTGATATGTGTCTTCACATAAAAACAAGAAAATGTATAAATAAATACATTTTTGTGTTCTCAAGTAGAGAGGTAATTGTCTCACATGAATTCCTTTGATGATATGGCAATTTTCCTGTGTATTTATATTTAAGTGCACTACTTGTGTTTTGGCTCCTTGTCAGTGTGTGTGTGTGTGTGTGTGTGAGTGAGAGAGAGAATTAACATGTCACCTTATTTCCATGTTTTATTCCAAATATTTGTGCTTTATACGTGTAAGGCTAGTTTGTATTGTTAGAGATCATATCCATGACCCATTTTCTATGGCATTGCACAATTTTCACATCAGCTGATAAAATGACACAACAAGGATTCATGTTTTTACACCACACTGTTGACATGCCTATCCAGTGATATCACAAATCATCAGAATTTGAGCATGAAAAGCATGAAAAGGTAATGGCAATTGAGATAACTGTGATGCATTACATATACTGATTGAAATTTTGGGGGATCATGATATGCAGCTTGGTCAGACACACATGGATCTGGAACAATGGTTTTCATCATTGTCCTATGTGGAAATGCTTGAATATATATAGAATCTCATTCAAATTAAGATTTAGCATTTTTCAAGGTGGAGTATTAAAGTTAGGTTTTCTATAAGCTTGTCATCCCAAATTATTGTAGGTTTAGGGTTTAACCTTTAGCCAGTGTTATCAGTTGCTGGGAAGTGCCCAAGAAAAAATGATCTCCAGGTAGTTACTGCTGACTGCCACATTGCAGCAGAAATAAAGTTTCACTGCACTATGTAAAGTTTTAGCTGTTCCATTTTATTCTGTTCTGTATATTTGATGCCTGTTTCTAAGAACTTCCCCAAGGTGTTGGCTGTGATGGGGATGCACGGGGCAGCAGCCAACTGGTTCACATAAAGACACCTGGAAACTTATTGGGATAATTTTGATCAACCACAGCAAGCCCACATGACAGTGATTTATGTTGTAGTTAGTCATATATTAACAACACACGTGCATATGATAGTGATTTATGCCATGGCAATATTAGTTTGTGATTCAAATAAAACTGCATACAGCACAGCCTCATTAGTATTGTAATTTGAAAATTATTATGCAGCCCCCCAATTTTTTTTACCACGAGCCGTCACTGTGTGTAACTACATTTATTTGATTTGTTCCAGGCTTTTAGTCAACACTTTATTTGCTATCCAGTGCAATTCACTAAACAGAAAACAAAGGGCTGAAATTGAAACAAAAACTGGGATTGTATGTTATTCTACCTTGGTTTTGCTGAAAGAATGCAACTGGCCATCTCAGCCTCTCACAGCTACTGTCATATTCCCTAGCAGTATTCACTATTTCAATCTGTGACTCATTTTTCTGTTTACCATATTTGAAATTACGTCTTTCTTAATTTTGGAGACCACTGCCTTCCTAACTTTCATTTGCAGGCTCTTGGATAAGTGTTAAAGCTGAAAATTATCAGGAAAGTACAACTCTGAAAACAAAAAAATTCTTGCTTTCTCAGATTGTCATTGCCACTTCTACCAATCCATCACCACTGGCCCTTGTGCATTATGTACATATTAGATTTCTCTCTGCCTCAGGAAGTTTTCAAAATATTGAGCTTTTTCCAGGTATTGACAATTTTTTTCTTTTTTTCATTCAGGTAAAGTCTAATGGATATCTGAGATCTAGAGTGACACTCCTGCTGTGTTCATGATAAGAAAAATATTAATGATGTGATTAATAGAAGTGATTTGTAATGTAGAAATTTAAGAGAATATTTGTTACTGAGAATCAGTAGTGTGTAGTTGTGGCACCAGATGAGGGTTAATGTTGTAGTTCAGTGTGTGTTGTGCATATGCCTAAATCAGTGTCCCACAGTGATAACGAAATGGTCTGTGATGATAAGCCGAGCCTTTCTTGTAGAGGAGGTGAATACACTTTTATTGTGTCAGTTCTATGTCTTCGTCTGAACTTATGCGTGTGAAGCCATACTTGTTTGTAGGGCCACGAGGACATTATGCAGTACTATTTTCATATTGTTGGAGTTGGAATGATAAATTTGAACATCTATATTTTTATAGAAAATTACTTTTCTAATTAGGTTGTCTATATTGGTTGTACAGAAATGTTCAGTTTTTTTTTTTTTTTTTTTTTTTTTTTACATTTCTTAATGGTCTAGGGTTCTCACTTTTAATTTTATGTATAATATGAAATATTAACTACATAAATAAATAGATTTTTCAGTCTTATTTTTTTTAATTCATGTCTTTGTACCTAGATAGCAGCCCTTATGAAAGGAGATGGTCAAGACAGAGCATTTACATTATGTTCACTAATATTATCTCATATCTTTGCGTAGTGACTAGAGATGAAAAGGTATCCAAACTGTCTTGGGACCTGACAGTCATTTGGTGCCCCTTATACCCCTTGTCATGAGTTCATCTCTGGCAAGAGCAGCTCTCACAGCTGAAAAACTCATCCCACCTTCAGATTAATTTCTCATTGTTTCTATGACACTCTGAAGAGGGCATGACACTGTGTTGATTACTTGCAGAAAATGAAAGGGAACTTCACAGAGTGATGGATAAATCTTGAAGGGGACTGTATGAATGAAATAAAAACTGGAGGTTAATAATTAGAAAAGAAAGGTGGTGAGTTTTTAGAAGAAAGTAAAGGTGTGTAACTTTAGAATATCATAGGGTGAGTGTACTGACAACAGAAAGGTGTGAGGTGGTTAGGGAGAAGAGAAAAGGGAGATGTCTGGTGTCCTTTCCTTTCTGACTGTTCTATTGCTGCTGTAGTAAATGGTCACTGTTCTTTTAAATCTATTAACAGCGGTGTTCCTCAGGGTTTAGTCCTGTCACCCACTTCCTTCCTATTATTCATCAATGATCCTCTAAAGTCTAAACCAAACTTCTTGTCTTATCCACTCCTACACTGATGATACCACCTTGCAGTCTTTCACGTCTTTCCATAGATGTCCAACCCTTCAGGAAGTAAACAGTTCATTCAGAGAAGCCACAGAACTCCTGACTTCCGATCTCTCTAAAATTTTTGATTGGGGCAGAGCAAACTTGGTATTGTTCAGTGCCTCAAAAACTTAATTCTTCCATCTATCAACTTGACACAACCTTCCAGACAACTATCCCCTCTTCTTCACTGACACTCAACTGTCCCCCTCTTCTACATCGAACATCCTCGGTCTCCTTTTCTTATAATTTTAAACTGGAAACTTCACTTCTCATCTCTAGCTAAAACAACTTTTATGAAGTTAGTCATTCTGAGATGTCTCTGCCAGTTTTTCTCACCCCCAGCTGCTAACTCTGTATAAGGGCCGTGTATAAAGTATGCTTTACATGTCTGTGGGGGGTTCCACTCATACCACTGTCTTCACTCTCTTTCTCATCGCCACAATGTTGCATCTCTAGCTATCTTCCACCGCTATTTTCATGCTAACTGCTCTTCTGATCTTGCTAATTGCATGCCTCCCCTCCCACAACCTCACCACACAAGACATTCTTCTTTCTTTCACCCCTATTCTGTCCACCTTTCTAATGCAAGGGTTAACAAGTATTCTAAATCATTCATCCCTTTCTCTGGTAAACTCTGGAACTCCCTGCCTGCTTCTGTAATTTCACTTTTCTATAACATGAATTCCTTCAAGAGGGAGGTTCCAAGACACTTATCCTTCAATTTTTTACTACCACTTTGGACCTAGTCAGGGGCCAGCACCTCAATGGGCTTTTTTTACTGGATTTTTTTGTTGCCCTTGGCTGGTGTCCCTCCTACATAAAAAAAATAAATAAATAAAAAATAAATAAATAAATAAAAAATATTAAATGTGTTGAGATGGATGGGGAAATAAGATGGAAGAGTGTAGAAGATGGATATCTCATGGGTTCGCTTGCAAGGGTTCTGAAAAGAAGAATATGTCTATGATTTTTTTTTTTTTTTTTTTTTTTTTTAAGAACTAGCATTCTCTTGTCAAGACTAATGTATGGATGAGAGACGTGGGCGGATGTGGCACAACAGTCAAGATTGTGTGCTGTGGAATTGAGGTATCTGAGAGAGCATGTACAGTGACAGGATAGGAGGATGAGAACAGTGAAAATATGTATATGAGAGGTAGAATGGACAAAAATAAATACTCCGTTATGACGACATGTTCATATTGCGAGGAAGAAAAGTGTAGAATTCGTAAAGAATACGACGGAAATTGAAAGTTTACATAATAGAGGAAGGCTACTTTGGAGGTAGAAAGGTAAGGCGAAGTAATAAGTTACATGTTTGAAAGGCGTGGTAATGGAGCTAGAACGCTTTAACAAACAGGAAGTAAAGTTTTGATAAGGGAAGATCGAGGTTCCTCTGTTGCATATTATAATCCCTTCAGGTAATGTTTTCGGAGAAAATGGAGCGTCAGAAAGGTATCCCTTCTTAAAACATGGTAACTTAGACGAGACAAAACGTTTTGTACTGTAGGAATAAAAATACAGAGGAGAAAGTTCCCAACCCGGAGAGAGTGTAAATCTGGAACGTTCCTTCACAATGCAGAAATGCTAATTCGTATTCTAGTAACTCCCGTGGATGCCATTTGTAGTGGCAGCGGAATCCCCCCCCCAACTTCCTCCCTCACACAGGTAATATTTTCCTACTATTCGTTCGCACTACTTTGCCATGATGACGTGAGCCGCTACCACTCGCTTACTGTGTGCGAGTCTATACATAACCTAAAGAAACATACCCATAACTGTTTAAATAGTATTGATGAACTATGACAGGTGTTGAAGTCTCTTAGGAGGAGAATCTACTGCTTGACCTTGACGAGACCTACTGGCGGATATAATGATACGTAGTAGACATACATACATACATACTCTCTCTCTCTCTCTCTCTCTCTCTCTCTCTCTCTCATTAGCTCTGGTTTCCCTCCCTTTCCCTTCATTATATTTACGAAACATCATGATCGCGTGCTGCATTACACGATACGGTGCAAGCAAGATGTGGTACTTCCCCTGGCCTCTCTCACCCCTCACTGTCTCAGCAGTCCAGTCAAGGTTTTTTGTCTGTGTGAGTGGTTGGCAGTGTGCTGGCCTGCGCTCACTGCCTGGAACAAAACCTTACAATACGTATTTTCTGTGGTTTATCATGTACCCATCTTTATGGTGAAGCATTAGAAATATGGTTATCAGGAAAGGACAATGTTTATCAATATTAATTACTTATTATTATTACTATTATCTGTTGTACGTGTTGTCATAACATTCCTAGTACAACAATAACAGTAAACAGACAAATGAAAATGGTAATATGCTAGTGTAAACAGTCTCTTATTGTGGACACCAGTGTGGCTGAACTATTATTTAGTTTTGAGGAAGTAATGTTGG
>NC_087157.1:33343115-33423115 GCF_035594125.1 Scylla paramamosain
CCTGAAGCTGCATCATCATATAGACAGAAGCTAGCATTCAAACATTCAGTTTACAAATTTAGTAGCTCTAAATTCCCAAAACCTCAGGCAGTGGTATGGCAAGGAAGATAAACCTCAGGCAGTGGTATGGCAAGGAAGATTGCCTTTGATCAAGGGATTCCCAGGTATTGAAGACAGCTGGAAAAATGTTCAGAATTCTCTTACCACTTCATCTTACTGTGCTCCATATACAGGCTTGTAAACTTCAACTTCGATGGGGTCTCATTTTGCACTGAGGTGGCCAGACATGAATATCAAGGAAACATCTATATACTCTATAATATACACTGCCTAAAATAGTATATCTTATTGACTTGTGTCTTTAATCCTGTTTACCATTTACCAAAAAATTAATATATGCATGGTTATTGAACATCAATGGGAAATGGGTAAACAAGAATATGGCCTTCTTTTGTATCTGCAGACAGGAAACTGAAGCAAGTGTTGGAGGAGATGCCAGCTCTTCAGTACCTTGACATTTCCTTCAGCAAACTCCATCACCTGGAGCCAAGCACCTTCCAGGAGAACTCTGTAAGTGCAGCTAAGTTTGATACTTTGTTATACAAAAGTATAAGTATAAGTACTCTCTCTCTCTCTCTCTCTCTCTCTCTCTCTCTCTCTCTCTCTCTCTCTCTCTCTCTCTCTCTCTCTCTCTCTCTCTCTCTCTCTCTCTCTCTCTCTCTCTCTCTCTCTCTCTCTCTCTCTCTCTAACTACAACAATCATGAGAGCTAGTGAGAGCAGTACAGGCAAAATGAAAATTTAATGAAATCCTCAAAATGCATCACTGATACTGTTATTGGCAACAAAAATGTGCCTTATATAATATTATATATATATATATATATATATATATATATATATATATATATATATATATATATATATATATATATATATATATATATATATATATATATATATATATATATATATATATATATATATATATATATATATATATATATATATATATATATATATATATTTTTTTTTTTTTTTAGTATATGTATGGGCAGGAGATTCTTTCTTATACATGTTTCACTAAATGTTATTGCTAGTGTAGCATTTATTATTTTCTTAAATATATTTTCTTTAAATCTTTTAAGAGTCTTATTCTCTCATGAAATCTCGTTGATGACTGCCGTAGCTAGTCATGCCTGCTATATTGTGATTTTGGGTTAACCCTTCCTCAGTAGCTGTGTTAGTAGTGATGTTAGATGATTTCATTCAACAGAAGCTGCAGACACTAAATGTTGCTGGGAACGAGCTCATAAGTCTTTCATTAGATGGAGGTAAGACGGAAGATCAATCAGAGGAAAGATATTAGTGTAAAATGTCGATGCCCTTGAATTATTGTTATAAATATTGCAGATAGCCAATTGTTCATGGATGTGTAACTTTCTCCTGTAGGTCTCCTTCAGCACCTGGTGCACTTGAACATATCACACTGTTCTATGGAGCAGTTACGAATTGAGAATGTGCCTGAAGAGACGATGCAGACCAACCTCAGTCTTGTTGATCTCTCCCACAACTACCTAACCAGCCTCCCTGCCTCCTTTATGAACATCATATCTGATAGTCATGTTCGTTTGAACATTTCAGGTTAGTTGCAGTCTCTCTCTCTCTCTCTCTCTCTCTCTCTCTCTCTCTCTCTCTCTCTCTCTCTCTCTCTCTCTCTCTCTCTCTCTCTCTCTCTCTCTCTCTCTCTCTCTCTCTCTCTCTCTCTCTCTCTCTCTCTCTCTCTCTCTCTCTCTCTCTCTCTCTCTCTCTCTCTCTCTCTCTCTCTCTCTCTCTCTCTCTCTCTCTCTCTCTCTCTCTCTCTCTCTCTCTCTCTCTCTCTCTCTCTCTCTCTCTCTCTCTCTCTCTCTCTCTCTCTCTCTCTCTCTCTCTCTCTCTCTCTCTCTCTCTCTCTCTCTCTCTCTCTCTCTCTCTCATTCTCTCATTCTCTCATTCTCTCTCTCTCTCTCTCTCTCTCTCTCTCTCTCTCTCTCTCTCTCTCTCTCTCTCTCTCTCTCTCTCTCTCTCTCTCTCTCTCTCTCTCTGTGTGTGTGTGTCTGTGTGTGTGTGTGTGTGTGTGTGTGTGTGTGTGTGTGTGTGTGTGTGTGTGTGTCCATCATTAAAAACATTAAAAATTAGATTCACATAAAAGAATCTGTATGTATTAAAGGACTAATGTATGCATGTAGATTATGATTATTATTAGCATAATTATTTTTAAGTGATTGTTATACAGTAAAATCCCTCTCATCCGGCATTTGAGTATCTGGCAGCTTCAAGTATCCGGTACATTTTTCCCCAAGCCTTAAAATCAATAAAAAATCAATGTGTACTCATAAAATCGATTAAAATTCCCGCACGAGGCATACTTTGTCCCCTCGCCACCAGAGCGCACTGCTTCGTGCCACCCGCGGCCCACTGCACTGTGTTTACTCAGTGACTCAGTCCCGCGTGTGCACTGTTTATCACCTGACGCCTTCATCATGCCTAAAGTTGTAGAAAAGAGGAAGCGTGTTGTGCTTACACTTAAGCAGCTGATCAGATCAGCTGCTGATTAAGAACAGCTGATCTTTGTTATGGTAAGATGCGTGAGTGTAGGGTGGTGATTGTGGACATAATTTCACTTCTATTCAAGTATCCGGCAATATTCAAGTATCCGGCATGTCGGCGGTCCCGTTGATGCTGGATAAGAGGGATTTTACTGTAATTATGCTTTGCTTTCTCTTTCCACCAAGGACTGATCAGGCTAAGAGTGTGAATATTGTGTGTTTGAGTGTGTGGTGTTTTGTGCTGGCCATCCTATGTGATACTGTTGGCCTGATATATAGATAGATAGATAGGTATAATCATCATCATTATTATTATTTTGTCTATCTATGCTTGGCTGGTGTTCCTGCAAAGGGCTGAAGCAAATTGCCCATATACCCATACTGAGCCACACCCTGCCAAAGGTCCTTAATGTTACATCACATTCATTCACAGCTGCTCCATGTTTATTCCTATCATAGGTCACCATTTTCCACAAGCATCCATCATGTATCTAATGTTCTTTTCACATAACTTTCCATGCCATTTCAGGTCTTCCTTCTATTCTCTTCAACAAATATTATTTTCCTTTCAATATATGCAGACCATCACAACATTTCCTGCTCTGCTTGATTGCTTACTCTTTTTCAATACCAGTTCTCTCCTGCACTGCCTCACTGTATACATATTTCCTCACATGTTCCTCAGAAACCCAATTTCCATTACATAGAATTGTTTTTTTCTCATCTCTGCTCTATTATCCCATATTTCAATCTCTTACAATGGTGTCATCACCATTGCACTCTTACACAACCTTCTCTTAATTAATTTCAAGTAACTTAAGCTAAGTAGTGTTAATTCCTTCCTACATTTTTCTTTTCTTTTTTTATTTTTTACGTAGGAAGGACACTGGCCAAGGGAAACAAAAATCCAATAAAAAAAAATGCCCACTGAAATGCCAGTCCCACAAAAGGGTCAAAACAGTGGTCAAAAATTGATGAATAAGTGTCTTGAAACCTCCCTCTTGAAGGAATTCAAGTCATAGGAAGGTGGAAATACAGAAGCAGGCAGGGAGTTCCAGAGTTTACCAGAGAAAGGGATGAATGATGGAGAATACTGGTTAACTCTTGCGTTAGAGAGGTGGACAGAATAGGGGTGAGAGAAAGAAGAAAGTCTTGTGCAATGAGGCCGCGGAAGGAGGGGAGGCATGCAGTTAGCAAGATCAGAAGAGCAGTTAGCATGAAAATAGCGGTAGAAGACAGCTAGATATGCAACATTGCGGCGGTGAGAGAGAGGCTGAAGACAGTCAGTTAGAGGAGAGGAGTTGATGAGACAAAAAGCTTTTGATTCCACCCTGTCTAGAAGAGCAGTATGAGTGGAACCCCCCCAGACATGTGAAGCATACTCCATACATGGATGGATAAGGCCCTTGTACAGAGTTAGCAGCTGGGGGGGTGAGAAAAACTGGCGGAGACGTCTCAGAACACCTAACTTCATAGAAGCTGTTTTAGCTAGAGATGAGATGTTTCCAGTTCAGATTATAAGTAAAGGACAGACTGAGTATGTTCAGTGTAGAAGAGGGGGACAGTTGAGTGTCATTGAAGAAGAGGGGATAGTTGTCTGGAAGGTTGTGTTGAGTTGATAGATGGAGGAATTGAGTTTTTGAGACATTGAACAATACCAAGTTTGCTCTGCCCCAATCAGAAATTTTAGAAAGATCAGAAGTCAAGCGTTCTGTGGCTTCCCTGCGTGATATGTTTACCTCCTGAAGTGTTGGGCGTCTATGAAAAGACGTGGAAAAGTGCAGGGTGGTATCATCAGCGTAGGAGTGGATAGGACAAGAAGTTTGGTTTAGAAGATCATTAATGAATAATAAGAAGAGAGTGGGTGACAGGACAGAACCCTGAGGAACACCACTGTTAATAGATTTAGGAGAAGAACAGTGACCGTCTACCACAGCAGCAATAGAACGGTCAGAAAGGAAACTTGAGATGAAGTTACAGAGAGAAGAATAGAAACCGTAGGAGGGTAGTTTGGAAATCAAAGCTTTGTGCCAGACTCTATCAGAAGCTTTTGATATGTCCAAGGCAACAGCAAAAGTTTCACCAAAATCTCTAAAAGAGGATAACCAAGACTCAGTAAGGAAAGCCAGAAGATCACCAGTAGAACAGGCTTGACGGAACCCATACTGGTGATCAGATAGAAGGTTGTGAAGTGATAGATGTTTAAGAATCTTCCTGTTGAGGATAGATTCAAAAACTTTAGATAGGCAGGAAATTAAAGCAATAGGACGGTTGTTTGAGGGATTAGAACGGTCACCCTTTTTAGGAACAGGTTGAATGTAGGCAAACTTCCAGCAAGAAGGAAAGGTAGATGTTGACAGACAGAGCTGAAAGAGTTTGACTAGGCAAGGTGCAAGCACGGAGGCACAGTTTCAGAGAACAATAGGAGGGACCCCATCAGGTCCATAAGCCTTCCGAGGGTTTAGGCCAGTGAGGGCATGGAAAACATCATTGTGAAGAATTTTAATAGGTGGCATGAAGTAGTCAGAGGGTGGAGGAGAGGGAGGAACAATCCCAGAATCGTCCAAGGTAGAGTTTTTAGCAAAGGTTTGAGCGAAGAGTTCAGCTTTAGAAATAGATGTGATTGCAGTGGTGCCATCTGGTTGAAATAAAGGAGGGAAAGAAGAAGAAGCAAAGTTATTGGAGATATTTTTAGCTAGATGCCAGAAGTCATGAGGGGAGTTAGATCTTGAAAGGTTTTGACATTTTCTGTTAATGAAGGAGTTTTTGGCTAGTTGAAGAACAGACTTGGCATGGTTCCAGACAGAAATATAAAGTGCTTGAGATTCTGGTGATGGAAGGCTTAAATACCTTTTGTGGGCCACCTCTCTATCATGTATAGCACGAGAACAAGCTGTGTTAAACCAAGGTTTAGAAGGTTTACGATGAGAAAAAGAGTGAGGAATGTACGCCTCCGTGCCAGACACTATCACCCCTGTTATGCGCTCAGCACACAAAGACTGGTCTCTGACATGGAAGCAGTAGTCACTCCAAGGAAAATAGCAAAATACCTCCTCAGGTCCCCCCAGCTAGCAGAGGCAAAATGCCAGAGGCACCTTCACTTAGGGGGATCCTGAGGAGGGATTGGAGTGATAGGACAAGATAAAGATATGAGATTGTGATCGGAGGAGCCCAACGGAGAAGAAAGGGTGACAGCATAAGCAGAAGGATTAGAGGTCAGGAAAAGGTCAAGAATGTTGGGTGTATCTCCAAGACGGTCAGGAATACGAGTAGGGTGTTGCACCAATTGCTCTAGGTCATGGAGGATAGCAAAGTTGTAGGCTAGTTCACCAGTATGGTCAGAGAAGGGAGAGGAAAGCCAAAGCTGGTGATGAACATTGAAGTCTCCAAGAATGGAGATCTCTGCAAAAGGGAAGAGGGTCAGAATGTGCTCCACTTTGGAAGTTAAGTAGTCAAAGAATTTCTTATAATCAGAGGAGTTAGGTGAGAGGTATACAGCACAGATAAATTTAGTATGAGAGTGACTCTGTAGTCGTAGCCAGATGGTGGAAAACTCGGAAGATTCAAGAGCGTGGGCATGAGAGCAGGTTAAGTCATTGCACACATAAATGCAGCATCCAGCTTTGGATCGAAAATGAGGATAGAGAAAGTAGGAGGGAACAGAAAAGGGGCTACTGTCAGTTGCCTCAGACACCTGAGTTTCAGTGAGGAAAAGAAGATGAGGTTTAGAAGATGAGAGGTGGTGTTCTACAGATTGAAAATTAGATCTTAGACCGCGAATGTTGCAGAAGTTAATGAAGAAAAAGTTGAGGGGGGTGTCAAGACACTTAGGGTCGTTGACAGAAAGGCAGTCCGACCTGGTGACATTTATGGTCCCCTCCCCAGATGGGGACTCCGAGGCTGGTGTAGGAATTGCCATGATGATTTTAAAATTTTTGAGTGAAGGGTGTGTGTGTTATTAGGTGCTTGTAGTTTTGTGTGGAGGAAGAGAGTTGTCTTTAGAGGGCAGGCTGTGACTACTCCCTTGTGTTGTGAGACACAAAGGGAAACGTTCAGTGAGGTCACAGCTGGGTTTAATGATAAGTTCATAACACCCCCTGAACAGTGCTTGAGACCTCACTGGGAGTAATTATCATTTCGGTAGGTATCTACTGCCTCCTCCAGGGGTTTCATTCAGTTTAAATTTCACCTTTACATCTATTCCTCTATACACAGTAAGTAACATACAACCTATGATGCCACCTCAGGCAACTTAGCATTCAAAAGTATGATCAACCTCCAAGCATGTAACCTCTTGATACACTTCATTACTCTTAATCTCATTCTTTCTCAATTTCCTCCTTTCACACATTTATAGATTCCTCTACTAGCTGTCTCAATCTCTACTCTGCATCAGCTATTAGTGCAGCATCATCTGCATTCAGTATTTAATTTAGATTCCACTCAACATTCACTAGATATAGATTCCTATCCAACATTTTCATGTTCACTTTCCATACAACATCATTCATGTATAGAGAAAGCATCTAATGACTGATATAGTTAGATTATTAATATAATTTGTGGGTACTTCTGTGCAGAAAATCTGTGGAACAAGTCCTTCACACTGTGCTCCCTCTACCATTTGTGGAGCTATGCTACCAAGCATCCAGATATGATCCAAGGGGCTCAGAACCTTAGCAGTTGCTTTCGTCCTGATGAAGCCTTGAAGAAATGTGGCTGGGAGGAATGTCCAGCCACCTGCTCATGTGATCCGAGAACTAAAACAGTTAACTGTTCCTCCTCAGGTTAGAGATATGTCATTTTATATTAATTTTATATTAATGTGCCACTGCTACAAGATGGCCATGAGAAGATCAAGATAGCCTGATAGTATTCTGTAAGAAAAAGTAATGATTGGTTTAACCCTTGCCTTAGACCTGAAGACTGTTCCTTACCTTGGGCCCTCTGATGCTGAGATCCTCCTTCTGAAAAACAACACTTTGCTTAACATGAGTGGTATAGAATCTCCAGTGTGGTGCAAACTTAGGACAGTCATTGCAGATGGCAACAAAATATCATCAATCAGTAAGTACCAAACAGTTTGACAATTTCATGTTTATTACTTGTTTTTAAATTTAAGTAATAATTGATATTTTAACTTGCTCTGTACTTTGGCTCTATCTGACACCTGCCTTGAACTTTGTGAATTTTAGCATTGTTTGTAAGTTCCCACTATAGGAGAGCCAGGCCTCTTCATTCCTTGCATTTTTTAAAAAGCAACTAAAAGGGATGGAGCAAGAGGCTAGATATCTCCCTTTCTCTTTATTATTTATTCCTGACATGAAACAAGATTTAACCTCTTGTCATAAGTGTTTCCTGTTAAAGGAGATATTGACCTGGTATGTAGATAGATTGTAAGCAAGGCAATTTTGTAATTATGGCAACACCTTTTGATAGTGCCACCAGACACCATGGGCCACTGCATCTGTTCTGATCATGATGATTTTGATGATGAAGAAGGGAACTGCCTTCCCCAATCACTGAAGAAACTTTCACTGATACATAACAAAATCACAAACTTCTCCAACAGTGACTGCAAACTACTATATTCATTACAAGAACTGCACCTGTCTGATAATAAAGTAAGCATTGTGTTTATTGCAATACTTAGTTAATGCCTGTTCTGGTTTGAATATTTATCATGTGTTTTATTGTAATGAATTCCTTCTATGAATAATCACTAAAATTTTATAAATGAATTGTTACCTATAGATCTTTATTTAAGAGGCATGCATGCATTCCAGGTGGAGCATCTCAGAAGCCATGTGTGCAGCTCCTTGGAGCATCTGGAAGTCCTCCTTCTTGATAACAATGCTATTAGTGACCTGAAGGAGCAAGATGTTGCTCCTTACCCCAACCTCAGGGAGCTAGATCTCTCCTTTAACAAGATGGTCATCTTACCTTATCGCATCTTTGAATTTGTGCCCAGACTGACAGGGCTTAATGTGAGCAACAACAATCTCATGAATATCAGTACAGAGACCAGGTAATTGTGGATTTTGTTCCCAAATGCATGAAAAATTTCCCAGGAGATTGAAATTTATGTTCACCATCCATAAACTTGAGGATAACATGACAGAATTAACAAGAAAGCTGTGTAGCAAATATTGCAAGTTTATGAAGTGTGTAGAATTCTGGTAAGAACAGTGGATGGAAAGTTTTTATATGAAAAATTGAAGCATATAAATCATGTTTACACAGTGGCAGTATTATAGTCAGGTGCAAGACAGTCAGATCTTCAGAGTATTGCCACCCAATTGAGTATTGGGTAAACAGACTTGCAGTTACTGGTACATCCATTACAAGCAATATCTTGGATCATTCTAACCTTTATGTGGGTGCAGTGTTAGTGCACTTTCTATGGCAAAACTGAGATTTTTATTTATTTATTTTTATTTTATTTTTTTTTTTGTAGGAGGGGCACCAGCTAGAAAAGACAAATGTTAATTATTAGCCTTTTGATCTGGTAGACTCTGGATCAGTCTTATTAGTTACTTGCTAGTGTCCTTTTCATTCAGAAGATTGGAGAAAATGTTTAATAAGAGAACCAAAGATGATTGTTATCTCAGTCTACAAGGATGAAAGTAGCCAAATTTGAATTGAAGTATGATATATATGGTGGGTGCATGAGGATGACTTCCAGTGAAATGGGGAAGAGGGGCAGTAGGACACTGAAGTATGTGAGAAGAGATTGAGATGATAAGATCATGCAAGGACAGAAATAAATGGAGACTTCTGTTGCTGTCAGTCCTCTTCTGGAGAGTTCTAGGTAACTGGCATGAGATGTAGATAGATAATGTCAATAAAAATATAAATAGGGTATATTTAAGGAGATTGTTATGGTAATCTAGTATGCCTGTGAGATATAGATATGAAATGTAAGGGTTAAAAAAAAGTGTACAATAGTATGCTTGAGAATATTTATTGGGATTTAATGGCTCAAAATAATATAGGATGATATGAACAGTGTTAATGAAAATGCTTAGGTAAAGTATTAATTCAGATGTTAATCAACTTTCTTAGATATATTCTTTGTATTGATCTTAATTTTTTCAGCTTTCCAGAAACTCCCTTTACCTACAAGGTGACAAATTTTCCAAACAAACTTGACCTCAGCAACAACAAATTTGAAAAGATTGACTCTGTGCTTGGTTTTAAATACATTCCAAAACTGAAGGAGCTTCTCGTGGACAACAACCCTTGGAAATGCCATTGTGAAATTGTGAATAGAGTCATGGTAATGTTATTCTTACTTGTTTTCTGTCTACAGAGGAATGTAATAGTCTTATTTAATTCACTGAACAGATTTCTTCCTTTCATTTTCTAAGATATAAGATATAGTCTGTTATGAGAAACCATAAAAAAGATTAAGTGGAAAATCTTCCTATAACTTCCCAATAAGTACAGGGTTACTCCATCATCCAACATCCTAGGTTTTGCACAAGTCTGGCTGTCAAGCTTTCCACAAAAAAGTCACAAGATCAATTAAAATTTAACTATCAAACTCAGCAGCTCTCATTGGAGCTGCACAGCCTGTACTTCCCATGACATCTGTGTGATTGTGGCACCATACTACATTCTCGTTAACTTTGAGGCACTGAGAGCTCACCTGTCCTGCATTCAGGCTGCATGTCACTGCAGAACTGTTACTCCATTTCAGCAGGTAATCAGTCTGTTCTGCACAATGCTTGGCTCAGAGAATGAACAGAGGAAATGGGTGGAGCACCCTGTATGTTTATAGTTGGCGGTTGATAAGTAAACTAAAACAGTAGTATCTTCTCTGATCAGGTTGTTGAATTAGTCTTTCTTCAGCTCCAAAATATCTGTCACTTGCTTGATCTCTGCTTGATGGCAGAAGCAATCTCTTACAGTGGATTAGCAATTGCTTTTTCAAGAAACATGAGCCATAACATCTATGTCAGTCTTGTCAGTCTTGGCATGAACACCTCATCTTGAGATGTTCATGTTCATGTAACCAAAATGAATTTACAAAACAAAATGGATCCAGCACACAACCTGAATGCAGGGATGTGCCTTCTTATGCCTTGTTGTGGCAGAAATATAATTATTTAAAAAATATGGCTTCCACAGGTGGTGCAAGCATTGGTGGTGCTGAATGCAAGCATGGTGTGGTGAACATCAAGGACAAAGTAAACACAGGAACAGAAATTGAGAGAGGTGCATTGTGTGCCAGTATCTTGCTACAATCTTGTTGTGGAAAGACGACTTTCCCTGGCTTAAAAAGAAAAAAAAATGCCAGTAAAAGTTTTTAGCAGTTTTACAAACCAGCAAATTTCTCTTATCATGGGACAATATAAAGAAACCTAACTGATCATAGTGAATGAGATTGCTTGGGAGTGCTATAAAATGTGATATAGCTGTGGAAAGCCAATATTTGTATCATTATTATTGACTTAAACAATGATGCAACTTAGTTGTCAATTATGGTATGATTTCTTGTATTTAATGTATTTTTTACATGCATTTTAGCATTAGATTTTTTAAGCTATTCATGTATATAAAGAACTAGTTCTCCATAACAAATTCCCTTTGGTCTCATCAAGGTTGATAGTTTAATTTGCATTTTGAATGTAGAGTTAACAAAAATGAGGTAGAATGTATTGTAAAGGCAAATTGGGGTCTCTAGTATGTAGATTCAGGACAAAATAACTGTAAAAACATTTTGTAAAAATTAGAAAGTTGCAAGTCTGACACATCTACATAAATTATAAACATTTTAGTGTACCATAGAGTTGTCTGCTTAGCTAGAAGTATTCTCTCTGAACTCCAGTCTGATAAAAAGTCTAGATATGACCTTCATGGAACTGACAATTGCTTCCCATTTGTCATTTGTTATATTTACCAAATGCTCTTACACACTTTCTTTTTTTGTGGAAGAGGTTTTTACTTTCCTTAAGTCCATACCTGTTGTAACCAGACAATCAAAATCAAGGCAATTCATCTGGCCTGACTGTGAAAGAATCATTCCTGAAGTATTCCATTGTGGGTCCAGCCCTCTGGCAATTCCTCATTTATGGCTTGACCCTCCAGATCAATTTCTTAGTATTTTAAAATGCAAGTTGATGTCATTACCTAACCTGCATGATGCATCAACATTTCAGGCACAGGTGTTTCAGAAGTTACGGCATACAGCAATGGTGAATGCAGTGGAAAGCGCCATCTGTCAAGAACCTTCTGATATGAAGGGTATAAAGATGAATGACCGCCAAATTTCAGAAGTATGGCTGCTGGAAAGTTTGTGTCCTTTACATGCTGCTTCTCCTATTGTTTGTTTCAGTTTAAGGTCAACATTTAATTAGCATTACTTTAGATCCACAATATACTAAAATTGGATTAAAAGGAGACATTAATGGACAAAAAAGTTGAGCAGAATAAACTGTAGATCTGAGATGTTAGTCATATCACAGTGTTTAAGTTATTGTGGAAATTCACTAATGCATAGGTAAAATGATCAAAATATATTTAAAGTAAGAAAACTTATTTGCTTGTAAGAACACAGTTATCTTAACTTGTGATAAGAGTTAATGAGCAAATAGGATTTTCTAACTACTTTTCAGTTCCAGGGGTGTAGCCAGAACTGTACCCAAATTTTTCAGGTATGCAGCAAAAACTGTACCAAGAAGGATTCACCATCAAACTCTGAGCTCCTTGCAACTATTGTGGCCATCCTAATTATTGTCATCCTGCTTGGACTGGTTATCCAAATTACATTTCAGAAGATCAGGCAAAAAACATTTGGCATATTGTGGTTGCCTCCTGCCAGAAATGATGCTACTCACAGGGTAAGTCTGTACTCTTCTTGATTTGCTTTTATTATTCCTTTGTTGACTGCTGTGACAGATTCATTAAATTTCATCTTTGATGGATTTTCTATACATTAAGAATTGCAAGTGAGAGAGGGAGACTTCTTTTAGAATATGAAAAAAAAAAAAAAATAATAATAATAATAAATAAATAGGAATATCATGGAATGGAATAGTGAGGAAGATGTGGAATGGCACCCATGGTAGAGTATGTACTGACAGGGTATTCTGGAGGCATTTCACCAATGTGGGATGGCCTCCTTAGAGGGCAGGGAGGTTTCAGATGATGATGATGATGATGAAGAATTTTACTTTCTTTCCCCTGTCAGAGGAACTACAGTGTGTGCATTGTCCATGCTTGGCAAGATAATGAAATGGTGAAAGCAGACTTGGTGGACCCACTCAAAAATCTTGGCTACTCAGTTTTATGGAATGACAGTGCCTACCCTCCAGGGGATAATGTTTCTGGTGAGGCTTGGCCATTTACTTTGTACTGTATCTTTGACTTTTATGGGTTTTATCACATTTGTCATTAAGTTTGATAATGTTTGTGAAACATGAATGTTTCCAAGGTCTTATTTCATTTGATCTTAACTTTTGGGGTTACAAAAGCTTGTTTAAAATATAATTCTGTATTCCAATACATATATGTGTATTACATACAATAGTCTAATTTATTCTCACATGTTATGTACTTGCATTTCATAAGATTCCTGATTGGTGAGATATTAGAATTTTTATGACTAGAAAAACTGTGCTAAGTGGTCATCTAATATATATATATATATATATATACAGTAAAATCCCTCTTATCCAGCATCAACAGGACTGCCGACATGCTGGATACTTGATATTGCCGGATACTTGAATAGAAGTGAAATTATGTCCACAATCACCACCCTACACTCATGCATCTTACCATAACAAAGATCAGCTGATCTTAATCAGCAGCTGATCTGATCAGCTGCTTAAGTCTAAGCACAACACGCTTCCTCTTTTCTACAACTTTAGGCATGATGAAGGCGTCAGGCGATAAACAGTGCACACGCGGGACTGAGTCACTGAGTAAACACAGTGCAGTGGGCCACGGGTGGCTCGAAGCAGTGTGCTCTGGTGGCGAGGGGACAAAGTATGCCTCGCGCGGGAATTTTAATAGATTTTATGAGTACACATTGATTTTTTATTGATTTTAAGGCTCAGGGAAAAATGTGCCGGATACTTGAAGCTGCCAGATACTCGAATGCCGGATGAGAGGGATTTTACTGTATATATATATATATATATATATATATATATATATATATATATATATATATATATATTTGTGTGTGTGTGTGTGTGTGTGTGTGTGTGTGTGTGTGTGTGTGTGTGGTGTGTGTGTGTGTGTGTGTGTGTGTGTGTGTGTGTGTGTGTGTGTGTGTGTGTGTGTGTGTGTGTACAGTGGTCCCCCGCTCATCCTTGGTATTAGGGGACAGCAACCACCACGATGACTGAAAATCAGTGATATTTTTCTTGCAGCAAGCATTGAGAGAGCAGTCACCAATTCCAGAAGAATGCTTGTTGTTGCTTCTAATAACTTAATGATATATGAGTAAGTGTTATATCCAGATAAATGTAGATTGATTGAGCCATTTCTGTTTGGTAAAGAAAAATAATGAAAATACAAGTCCACAATTCTTATAAAAGATTTTCTTCAGTGATTACATATATTCATATTTATAATTTATGTATTTCCCAGAAATGCGAAGAGAATAATTGAGAGAGGTCTGGATGAGGAGCGCTCTGTCCCTGGATTCAAGGTAAGGTGAGGGAAGGGAATAACCAGCAGGAAGGAACTGCTATGTTCTTTTCCATCACATTTGATATTCACGCATGTAAGGTATATAAATGAAAGGTGATGGCTTGTCTCTTCCAGAAGTAAGGGTAGTTATCCTTGACCTTATCATGTATGTACCACCTTTGTATTTTTAACTTTATTTACTGTTCTACCAAAGGGTGATGAATCACTCTTCCTGGGCCATTTTTTGTACCTTACATGTGATTATAGGCATTGTTTTTCCTAGAGATGACTAGTGAGCTTTTGTGGATGAGTGGATACTGGCACTGAGCTTTGTTTATCTGTTGATAACTTCAGTTATGGGGAGCATTCAGAGCCTTCTGGATGATGGGCTAATCTTTTTAAGTGCTTGCATGAACTTAACATCCAGAGTTGTGGATGTTGTATGTTCCCATAATGTTGTAATTTGAAATGAATGTAGGTTGTCGAAATACCTGAAAGATCTGTTGTGAATGATGGAAAAATACTGCACCAACTTGGATGTGGATAGTGGTCTTGTGAGGTTGTCATGCCCTGTCTTGGACCAGTATGGAAACACTGATGAATTGATTTTAAGGCAGGATGAATTGGCTGTGAGAGACTTTCTCCAGGTACCATACCTCTGTCAGGACACTCACAAAGACATGAGTCTGACACCTTTATCAGGCAGGCCAAGATGACATCAAATATAGATATGTACTGTAAACTGAATAAGTAAATGAGTGAATATATTAAATGCATGTCTCCATTTAACCTCTTGTAATAGTAAGTGTAGTAAATTTGTTTGCAACATGAAAGTATTTTCACACAGGTTGTGGCCCTTGTGATGGATGACCTTCCTCAGCGGCTGTACTCTGTTTTGTATGAAATTGTTGTGAAGCGGACACATATAACAAAGATGAACAGGTGAGGTCCAGTCACTATCAACTTGTGGGGGAAGGTAAAGAAGAGGAAAGCTGACAAATTATATATATATATATATATATATATATATATATATATATATATATATATATATATATATATATATATATATATATATATATATATATATATATAAAGTTGTACACATTCACACAAACTCCATTATACCTAACCATGTGGAGATCAATTACACAATATACGTACGTATATAATATATTTTTACAGCAAAATTCAGCAGCAAAGCTGGTTTACCTCAGCTACATTATAGTAAACTTCTCAATGTACCCTTCTCAAGATCCAATCAGATGAGGAAGAAACTCTTCTTGAGTCCTTCAGGATCACATCATCATTTGAAATGCTCTCATTTGAAATGCTCTCCATTTATTTTTGTCATGCACAACCATCCTTCCTTGCTCCACAGACATCCTTCTTGCTTCTGATGCTTCCTTTACACTGTCCATCAATCCTGTTTTTGTTCTCCCTTTTATCCTTGCATCTTTTGCATCATATCCAGTCATCTTCCTCACCAATCCTTTGACATCTCATTGTTACTCTTCCATTATTCCTACATGGTCAAACCATTATAACACTCCCTGTCTTCCTGGATTGAGCAACTCTTCCAACACCAATACTCCATTGCATGTTCTCATTTCTTACTCGATTCAGATCTTCATTATGTTCACTTTCCTCCTCTTTTCTGCTCCCAAATTCCATGTTTCATTCCCAGACAATGTAGTCATTACCATATAAATAACCAAGTTGACATCATAATCTTGGAAGCCTCTAACTCACCCTTGCATTTTTATTTATTACCTTGACAGCAATTACATCAGGGCAATTTGTAACATCCTTCCAGCCCCAGGGGCCATGCAGAACATCATCACCTTCACAGAGACAGATCTTTATTGTTTTCTGTTGCAACAGTGGGAGAAAGCTAAGAAAAGTAAGTATTCATTTTTGTTTTCAAGATTTAATTGTAATACTACAATAATACTTTGGTGTGCTGAGAGCTCCTTAATATTTTTTTCATATATCTATCAAATTTTTGCATCTATCAAACATCTAATTCCAGTGGGTAACAATGCATAGGTAGTCAGCTACCCTTGGCAACTTACTCCTCTTGTATTACAGCAATTTGTAATCATAAAACCCGGTTAAGTCCTCATGAGTGAGGTTCTGTTTACATGATTTAATCCTGAACTGTATCTTGACAGGAAAGCATCAGCGAGCCCAGCTGCAGGACATCTTCCCTGTACAGAACTCAGATCCCTGTGCTGGCAATGCAAGGTCTTCAAATACATCTTTCTGTAAGGATGATATTTCAGTGATCCACCTAACATTTACATTGTTGATCAGAATTTATAATGGGCACATGGACACTTAGTCAATTTTTGTATACCTGGATGTATAAACTGTTACTTTAGTCCTTAATAAAAAAAAAAAAAATTAATTAAAAAAAAAACACCAGAAACATTGGCCAGTTAATGAACCAGATACATAAACATACCTCATACTGATAACTAAATAGCATCTGTGGTTGTATTGTGCTGAGGAATAAGAACATTTAAAAAAAAAGGTTAGTATTACTGGAGTTTGAGAGAGAACTATGTACTGGTTTTACATTGGGCCACAAACATGTGGTCATCATATAACATTTTTGACCCTATCATCTAAATGGGAGAAGAATCTAACTCACACTATGTGATGATGAAAGCCATGGCCTGCTGATTAAGTGTGAACTCTTGGTTTTGTGAGAGTGGTATTTGGATTGTTCTTCCACAGAGCTATTCATTAGTGTTTATTTATCTTAAAAATTCTCATTAGAATCCATAGGGTTTACTTATCTATATAGCAGGCTGACATCACTCTTAGAGGGGCTTGGGATGTGATAAATTCATAGGCAATATCCAACCCTACCCTCAAGATGCCCTACAGAGAGAGAACCAATCTTCACATCCTCACTGGACCACATTGCATGAGGGCCAGTTATATTTCTTCATCAGAGCCATATAACAGAACTGTTAACCTCTGATGTACCATGATAGATTCAAGCCCTTCCTCACACCAGATCTGACTGGCTGATTGAATCAGATGGGGATAACCTCTGGTGGGACAATGGTGGGTTGTTGGCTAGTGGTGGTGGACCACTGGTGGGATGGTGGACTAGTGAAAGGAGGGAAGGGGTTTTGTCAATATTAGCGTCAGTATATAGACAGGCATCTTATTACAAGTGGTTTGAAAAAAAATGTATAGTGTAAACTCCTCTTTTCCTTGAGAACAGTCCAGTTTAGAAAAAAAAAATAAAAAATACAATAGTTGGAGTCATGGGGACTGAAGGTTGCACAACTGTATTTGGGTGACCTGCCTTCCCAACCTGAGCATGTGGTACACTTTAGGAATGCTCATCTCTATTCATAATGTGTATTGGCAGCAATGGAAAATATTAATAAATATAGTAAGTTTTCATTTCCAAAATAGTAGAATAATAAGTGTTGTTTGTATTTATAACTAATAGTGATGAATATTGCTAAAGTATACTGCATGCATGGTTTCAGGTAGGTAGGTGGCCAAAGAATGATGATGCAACCTTCAGTTTCTGTGACCAAGACTTGTAAATCAGCCAAAGATGACATGGTTACAAATAAGGATTGTGTGTGGTGAAGTGTTTCTGTTGACTTGTTCAGTTTAAGCACAAACATTTTATCTCTCATCTGAGGTATGAGGGATCTTTTACAGGATAGAATGCATTTGTATATGAATCTTTCATCTAATGTGTAAATTGTTTGTTTCAGGTGAAAGTGGTATTGCAGTGGCTTCTATTGCGGATGACTTCTGGGAAGCAGTGTGCTCAAGGTATTGACATTTTCATTATTGATTATGAAACAAAACAATTTGGCTAATAGAGATACAAAATGAAAGCTATCAGATAGACTAGACAAGAGGATGATAATGTAAAGCAAGCAGCACTGCCTATGATGCACAATTCATTCTGTGTAAAACTTGACCGCTGCTTGAAGAGCATCTTGGAAATTGATAAGTAGGACCACAAGAAGCTCCATCTTTTAATGATGCTTTTAAGTACTGAACAATAACTAGTACTAAAGGAGAATGTGACTAATCATTTCAGCAGTGTTTAAAATGATGAACCATTTGCTTAAACAGAAGCTAGGAAAAAGAGTTTCAAAATTGTTTTCTTCATCCCCAGGTCCCAAAGAAAATGTTCATCAGTAACAGCAACAGAGGAGCAGCTCCAAGCATGTTCCAATCACTACACACTGCAGATAAGCTGTGAAGGTTTGTATAAATGCTCACATGTTGTTTAGATTGCTACCTGATTATTTTATATTTTTACCTGCATTGCCAGAATATTGGCATGCATGACAGAAAGCTTCTATTGGTAGCAGTTAGTGTCAGTTAGCTGCATGCAAGTAGTTCTATATAATGTAGCCATTGGAGAAAGTAGTGAGCCTTTAATGTTGCAAGGCAGTGGAAAAATCCTATTGTCATTGCTACACCCTGTATGGTGAGAGGCAGCTGATTCATTGTGCATCTAATCATAGGGTACACTTTACTAAGAGAAAACTGTTAGTTGCTGCCACTGGTTTTTCAGCGTTCATAGGCATAGGAGAAGCTGCTGTTTGTTTTGCCAATTTACTTTCTTATTCAGGTTGGTATAGATGGGTAAAAGTATTACAATCAAGAGCTAAATTTGCATTGCTGAAAAAAGTTGAGTGAAGCTAAAATAAATCAGCAAGCTTATAGATTTCATGTGTTTAGCATGTAACTGAAGTGCTCAAAGCTAGAGGTGCACTGAGGGAGATGGAAACACCTTTCTTGGATTTTATTTCCAAAAGAAGATAAGAACTGATGTTTTGTCTGGGCTACACATCTTCTAGTGATCTCCCTCAGGTATATATGCAGATGGGTGAATACACATTATTATTATTATTATTATTATTATTATTATTATTATTATTATTATTATTATTATAATTGATGCATCTTTTAACATTACAAGATGAGGAAGTTATCCAGGTAGAAGGCTTCAGTCAAGTAAACAGTGAGGGACACTGCACACATTTGTAGGTGATGTGGTGATGGCAAAGCTTCTGCTGCATAGTTGTTGCAGTTTGAAAGTGGATCTTCGAAGAATGGATCACTGTCTTGTAACAAATTTTGTAGGTTACTATGTGTGTTTTCATATTTGTGTTTGAATCCCTTAAAAAAAAAGGGGGAGAGAGAGAGAGAGAGAGAGAGAGAGAGAGAGAGAGAGAGAGAGAGAGAGAGAGAGAGAGAGAGAGAGAGAGAGAGAGAGAGAGAAAATATATATATATATATACGAGTATATATATATATATATATATATATATATATATATATATATATATATATATATATATATATATATATATATATATATATATATATATATATATATATATATATATATATATATATATATATATATATATATATATATATATATATATATATATATATATATATATATATATATATATATATATATATATATATATATATATATATATATATATATATATATGTGTGTGTGTGTGTGTGTGTGTGTGTGTGTGTGTGTGTGTGTGTGTGTATTTACCTAGTTGTACCTAGTTGTATTGTACAGGGTCCAAACCAAAGCTCATAAGTCCTATCTCCATATCTCCAGCTATCCAGTTTCTCTTTAAATTTGCTCACACTAACAGCTTTAACTACCTCCTCACTTAAACTATTCCAGAGATCAATGCTTCGATACAAGAAACTATACATGTGTGTGTAAATACATAATTTGCTATTGCATGCATAAAGAATATACCATATAAAGAAAATTTTGTCTGGCATGGAGGCATACATTTCTCACTCTGGTGGGCAGGATAGATTCCATCGTGGCTGCTGTACTGGTGATCTTCTGGCTTTCCTTGCTGAGTCTTGGTCATCCTCTTTTAAGAATTTTGGTGAAACTTTTGCTGTTACCCTAGATATTTCAGAAGCATTTGATGGAGTCTGGTACAAAGCTTTAATTACCAAACTATCTTCTTGCATCTTCTGTCATTCTCTCTGTAACTTCATCTCAAGTTTCCTTTGTGATCATTCTCTTGTTGCTGTGTCTGTGTCACTGTTCTCCTAAGTTTATTAAAAGTGGTGGTCCTTAGAATTTCATCCTGTTACCCATTCTGTTGCTCATCAGTTATCTTTTATACCTAACTCATCATTCTT
Source organism: Scylla paramamosain (assembly GCF_035594125.1). Taxonomy (NCBI): domain Eukaryota; kingdom Metazoa; phylum Arthropoda; class Malacostraca; order Decapoda; family Portunidae; genus Scylla; species Scylla paramamosain. Next base: position 33,363,543 of record NC_087157.1, read on the forward strand.
TCCACCCCTCTGCTGATGATTCCACTCTGCACTTTTCCACATCTTTTTAGACATCTAACCCCTCAAGAATTAAACAACTCACACAGGTAAGCCACAGAATGTCTAACTTCTGATCTTCCTAAAATTTCTGATCAGGGCAGAGCAAACTTAGTGTTCTTCAGTAACATTCAATTCTTTCCCTCTTCTACAACAAATATTACTTAGTCTGCTCTTTACTAATAATATAAACTGGAAGCTTCATACATCTCATCTCACTAAAACAGTTTCTGTAAAGTTCTATACAGCTTCAGTGTTGTGCTGCAAGTTGTGTTGTGCCCTCCTTGCTCATGTTCACCTTGTGTGTGTTGGGGTGCCAAGTTCATTCCCCCTGAGTGGCTGTGGTGTGACTTGTATTGGTGTGAGGCTTGTTGTGCTCACTTCTAGCCTTGTGTATTCTGTGTGAGTAGCTGAGTAACTCTGTACTCTGCAAGTGTGTGTGCCATGCTGGTGACTGCCTTTGGTGTCAGTAGTGGTGTCTGTGGTGACCTGCGAGTCTTGAGATAAGTGTGTCCTGTTCCTTAGTGATGAAATATATGTCTGAGCTGAGCATGTTAGTTTTTGTTTGTCCTTGCCTCACACTCTATTACACCAAACCCTTTGAGTTGCTTCCTTCCGCGTCATGGTGCCTGGTAATGGAGTGAGTGCTGTCCTGACAACTACTGCCTCCATGTGAATTGCTGCCAGGCTGGGTAAGAGTGTTACTAATGGCTGGAGAGAGAGAGAGAGAGAGAGAGAGAGAGAGAGAGAGTTTGTGTTGGTCCAAGTTTATGTGTTTTCTGTGTGTATATGTGAGTGAGTGAGAGTACATGAAGGAAAGAGAGAAGAAAATATAAGGTTTTTGGCTTGTAATGGTGCAAGTTTGTGTTTATGTGTGTCTTGCCTTGTCTTTCATTATACGGATGATGATGCAGTGTGTGTGTTGGCCTGTCTTTCATTGTACAGGTGATGATGCAGTGTGTGTTGCCCTGTCTTTCATTGCACAGATGGTCATGCAGTTTGTATGTATGTTGCCCTGTCTTTCATTGCACAGATGGTGATACAGTGTGTGTGTTGCCCTGTCTTTCATTGCATAGATGGTGATCCAGTGTGTGTGTGTGTGTGTGTGTGTGTGTGTGTGTGTGTGTGTGTGTGTGTGTGTGTGTGTGTGTGTGTGTGTTTTGCCGTCTTTCATTGGAGAGTTCTTCAGGCTGTAATTAGTTAGCTGCATACAGTACATGTCAAATTTTTATTTTGACGACTTTTTTAAGGTTTTGAAAGTGCAATTTTTCTACCTATACATGTTGTATAGGTACTATCCTATGTCAAGGGAGATGCTGGCAGGCTCCGCTCCCCTCAGATGTACTTATATATGCAACAATGAATTTATCTATCAATTAATCCATTGGAAATCCTATAGCGCAAGAAAATAAATAAAATAAAAATTAGACGTAAATACAACTAGAAAACCTCCTTGAAATAAAGAGAAAATACTAAATCAAGTATAGAATATAGATAATTAATAAAAACGGGCCTGCAACACAAAAATAAGTAAGAAAATTCATACGGAACCCTGTTGGAAAAGCAAGAAACATCACCATCATCAGCACCTAGACCCGGACCGAGACCCACATTCTCATATTCTCCACTAGTTCCAAGCTCCCCAGCTGTCTGCCATCAGCTGATCAGAGCACACTAGGAGGGAGAGGAAGTGCCGTGCTGGGGGGCGGCGTGTGAGTGGCGGACTGGCAGCCATGGGGAGCAGGCAGGCGTGGGCAGTAGCGGCTGTGGCAAGGCATCAACCGGCGTGCAGGGCCTGGTGGCGGTGGCCCACGTCTGCCAGGCTGGCCTCCGCCCACATATCTAACCTGGCACCGCCTCCTCGCCCTGGTGAGTGTTTGTGTGTCATATTTGCATGTTTACAGGATGGAGTCAGGGTCATTTGCTACTGTTGTGTCACCTGTCATTCCGTCAAGTTTGTGCCAGAGGATAATATTGCTACTGAGATTATCCCAGCAGGATCTCGGTAGAAGGGAAGGAAAGCAAAAACCCGACTCCTCCCCTCTGCTTCCTTGCTTTATTCACAAAATCTTCTGACTACAGTTGTCTTCAGCTACACACGTCATCAAACTCTGTACGTCTCATACAACAGTTTTACAATCAGTCACATTGATGACGGCCTGTCTTGGAAGGAGTGCATTAAAATAGACACTTGCCAGCCTACACAACTCTAACCTTTTATCCCATAAAGGTATGAAAATCCATAGCCTTTTATCAGAAAAAGTACAACATGAAAAAAAAAGGACGAATTATTATAGATACCCAACTTCCATTGTCTTCTAACTCCAGTGGTTTTCTTTAATGAAAGCTCATGGGGCCTCTGCTACACCACAACTGTAACAATATTTTCAAGGTGTTGATGCCACACAGGCAATAATTCATGACAATAGGATCACACATACTCCCATTCATCCCATCCCAATGCACCCAGAACTACATTCTTCATTATGAAACATGAAGAAATTAATCCATTGTAAATAAAGGAGTTGGACATGACTGGGAATCATGCAGAGTTCTCACAGGCTGGAAGGACAAAATATAACTGACTGGATAGTAACCTAACTCATGGTCAGGCCTGCTTTGGCTATTGTTTTTGGGACCTGCCACAGCATTGCAAACATGAGAGCCCACCTCCCAGGCCACAAACTAACCCCATCTATCCTAATATACTCATAGACTGAAATTTTCATGTGTTTTTATTTATCTTAATATTGCTCTCTGCAGATTATTTCCTGTCTACATACTTTCTATATTGTTTCACAATTGTATGTAATTAAGTTTTGCCGTAATGATATACAATCCTGTAATATAGATTTACCTTCAGGTGTTATGTATGGTCTGACCATTTTGTCCTCAGCATTTAGGTGTTGTTGGATTTCCCAACCTGCATTGCTGCCACACTTTGTACTGGGCAAGTTATTGGATTAGAGCTTAAGTGTCAGAGATTACCTTGCTCTCTCTCTCTCTCTCTCTCTCTCTCTCTCTCTCTCTCTCTCTCTCTCTCTCTCTCTCTCTCTCTCTCTCTCTCTCTCTCTCTCTCTCTCTCTCTCTCTCTCTCTCTCTCTCTCTCTCTCTCTCTCTCTCTCTTCCCCCTTTCTCTTCCTCCTTGCATGTGGCATGAGAGGAAGTGATCAGTGAATTGATATGGTCACTCTGATTGTGATCTGACTGAGTCACTCAAAGAAATGTGACAATGCCAGGAGGAAATGCTGCCAAATATTGTGGTGTTTGCAAAAAACAATGCAGTTATCACTAAAAATAAACATATACTACATTAACTTAGCTTTTTAAAGGATTACAGTGTATATATACTACAACTATATACTACAAGTATTAAATACATGACATTAAGTGTGTGTTGGTACAAGTGTGGCAGAGCTAGAGGCCAGGAAATCCCTGTAAAGGACAACACCCAAATGCTCAGGATAAAATGGTCAGACCAAAGTTTGTCATTTTCAGCTGGTATAGATTACACTGCTTTATATTTCTAGAAACCAATAGAAATTCATGTTATGGCTGTAATTACATATCATTTCCTCATGTGTAAGTTTAGTTTCGAAAACCAAATATTTAGGTAAAGTATTATGGGTTAACCTATACTCAGGTAAGATTTCTTAGGTTGAAAATCAGTAGGGCCAGTGGCAACACTTAGCTTCAGAAATTAAATATTTACTTATTATGAAACAAGTAAAATCTATACCAATTACTTAGTAATGAAGAGATGTATTATGCCTCCAGCAGATGAAACTCACACATTTTCAACAGACGTGAGGTCACCACTAACGTGCAGTAAGCTAACTTGAGTTTGCCTCCGAGTCATTCTGTAACAAGGAAGTGGGGGTGCTAAAAACTCCAATGCCAGATGTGCTGCACAGGCTACTGAGAAGTGGGGGCAGCAAATGGGCTTCCACTGCCATCAGCACCACCACCTGCAATGATGCTTGTTTAGGGACTGACCAGGGAGAGGAGGTGGGGTGCTGCCACTTAATTTAACCTTGTGGGGCACTAATTCTTTGGGAGATTAGCCCTGTGAGGTACTGATAAACAACACCTTATTGAGGAGCCTCACCTTGCTCTTGTGGCAGCAGGTAAGGCTGCCTGTACTTGAGTCACTTTTCATTGGACAGTGGTTGCCACATTTTTGTGGCCAGAAGGTAAATGCATGTGTTTCTGTGGAAGCTTGCATGTGATTTACTTTTTAGTGGCAACCAGAAAAAAAAAGAGACCATGTCCAATTTTCATGTCACTACTTACTGGATCACCACAGACAACCTCAGGTAGAAACTGTTGGTTTAAATTGTGGTCTGCGCAAGGTCCAGGTGTCTTTGACATTGGAGCTCCAACTAGCATTGCTGACGGAGGGATTGTGACCTGGCTGAAGCCAATGAATAGGATGACTACACAAAACTATTGATTGTAAAATGTATAATAATTGAAGCGAAGTGTTCAGTTTGTAACTCTTCATGAATATTATAGAATTAATCCCTTAGAAGTCTGCGGCTAATTATCGGATGGAACTCATACTGTCTTTAATGTTTTGGAGGTTGAACCCTTTATAGAACTTTCATGGTAATGTATGAGTCAATATGTAAATAGTTAGGGTAATACCCAAGTGAATTTTGGTTGGCCTTGACTCACTAGAGGGTTATGCTATTCCTAACACTGGTTGGGTGAATGAAAAAGTCTGGATGCTGCTTGACTTATATTTGGCAAAGATACAAGGGCTAAGATCCAAGCTTAGAGTGTCAGGAGGCTAGCAGCTGGAGGGGATGTCACTGTCAGTATTACATTCAGTTCTGTTATTGTCACTTGTTTGTAATCATTCTTTCTTTTTCTTTTTTTTTTACAGATTGGGAGACAAGAAGGCTTCACACTTCACATATAAAAAAATTCTGGGAGGATAAGAAAACCACTTCTCTTGCCCTTGTGGATGCTGTGAAGCAGGTGAGGAAGTGAATGCATTAAAAGTGGTGGTACATAACCATTTGCAGTAGTTGTGTGTAGGTCTGGGATGCATGGTAATGTTTCACTTGTTTGAGACTGATTGTTGGAAGGATTTGTATAATGCTCATGGATTTCCGCACAATAGTTACTTTACAAAATTGTATTGTAATACAAAAAAACCTCAATGAAAATACATAAGCTTTCCATGCATTTCAAAGGCAGGCACATAAGTAGTCATTGCATTGTTTGTGTGTTTATAAGGAGTATCCTTGATCGGTGAGGACCACAGCCTTAGGTGCTGTACAGGGGAGGTTAGTAGCTTCAGTGTATGAGTGGTTGTAAGTGGCTGAATACGCCTCTGCATGACCACTCAGATGTACGTTAGATGAATACTTGGGACTTGTGGGGATGAGGGAAGAACAGTCTTTGTAGCTTTGTTCCTTTATATGTAATATGTACAGAGACTCTAGCTTGTTCTCTCCATTGTTGTACCTGGGATGAGTCTGCCCTCCATACAACCATTTTGTCACTCTATTGTGTAAAGAAACTGCATACCTGGATGCTCATTCAATTTATTTTATTTATTTATTTATTTATTTATTTTATTTTATTTTATTTTATTTTATTTATTTATTTATTTATTTTTTTATGTAGAAATGGCACTGGCCAAGGTCATCAAGAATTAAAAGAAGGAAAAAAAAAGCCCCACTGTGGTTCCATCCCTCCCCTCCTTTGGTGGAGTGTTGTGTTTTGAGGTGCTTTGTGCTTACTGTGGCATTATCACTGAATATGAGTGAAGAAGAGAGTTCTTGGTGGGTTGGGTTAGTAACTGCTAGGTGAGAGGTGGATCAAGGAGCCTCACTAGAGACTAACTAGCTGCCTGCAAGTTTGGATTTTACATTTTAGTATTTTGTCTGTTAAATCTGGTCACAAAACTTTGAAGTTTGAACAAGTTTAAGTTTAGGCTAAATCAGATTCTCTTGCATATTTTCACCTTGTATTGTTTACTTTCAGGAATTATGAATTCATATTCTCCTATATTTTCATATAAATAATGCTTATAAAGCATGAACAACCCGGGAAATATTGAGATTCTCCTTTTAAAAAATATTGTTGTGGGAAATAACATGGTTTGATTAAGTTTATGTTAACTACCTTGACATTTCCTCTTGGTAACTTTAGCACCTTTGACTCTTGTCAGGTCCGCCACTCCCCCACTCCAGCTCTTGCTCTTGGGTTCTCAGGACTGGTGCCGTTCATGGCTGTCCCAGCATACATGATGACTACAGGTCTTTATGAAGCAGAATTGGCTCAGGCGCAGCTGTACTATGGAGCATCAATACTGTCCTTTCTTGGAGGCGTGCGGTGGGGCCTGACTCTTCCTGAGGGCAGCTCCCAGCCCCCTGACTGGCACAATCTGGGCTACAGTGTTGCCCCATCCCTGGTGGCTTGGCTGGGGCTCCTGGCACCCCACACTGTAGGGGTGTTGACATTGATGGGAGGGCTTGGGCTGGCAGGTTACATGGATATAGCCATGTGGGGGTATCCAGGTTGGTTCAAAGGAATGAGGTTCTGCCTTACCTTTGTCGCTGTGTTGTCTTTGTGGACAACACTAGTGTTCAAGATGACATTTTCTGCCACGAAGGATAGTGCTGAGGAAAAAGGAGTTGTAAAAAGTGTCTTGGAGTAGTTTTGGTGTAAATATTAGTTAATGAATAAATAAATATTGTATTTTCATATTTGGGAAAATTATTGTTCTTTCCTGCACTTGTTTATGCTGGCTTTGACCCATTACTTCCCTCCCTGACTCACGCTCAGTTCAGGTGTCGCTCTGCCCTCTGATGCAAGTCTGTGTGAAGGAAGGAGAGAGTTGGCCTGCTGCTTGCTTTCCCTGTGTTTTGTATGTGAGCTTGAGCTTCTTAACCATTTTTTCATCAAAGAACAAGGTAAGCACTTTTTTTTATTTTTGTGAAATTTTAAAGGTTTTTGTCAACCTTAAAGATCTGTGTACTGCTTTGGGTTCTTAGAAGAGTAGGAGAGAGAGAGAGAGAGAGAGAGAGAGAGAGAGAGAGAGAGAGATGGAACATGCAGAACTGGATATAAGTGTTGCATTAGAAGAAAGCTGATGTGTTAAGGAAGACAGAGAAAGGAGATGGAAATAGAGAATATGTAAGCTGACAGTGAATGCTTCCAGCTTGATATAAAGCAGGCATTATAGTTCATTCATTCCCAGCTTGCAGCAGGAGCTAAAGCTACTTGTATAACCTTACCATTACTTGGACTGTGACCCTTGTGACATCATTGCCGACTGGAAAGTATCCTTTGTAACTTCATTGCTAATTAGTATGTAGCTCAAGTCAGCCTGTCTCCCACTTTGCCCAGATGTTGGCCTCTCCACACTGCATTTCACTTCACTTCCCTTAATCTTCCTTACTTTGTGCAATACCTACTTTGTTTCTTGATTATTGAACAGAAGAATGATGGTAGTATATTAAAAAAAAATGTGCTAAAGTTAAAATTGATAAAGAATAATTGAGGTGATGTGCTTTGAAGTCATGAACAGATTGGAAAAGTTTATATAGTAGTTACTTCTTTTTAGTAGAATTATCATGGTATTGTGTATAAAAACAGCAGTATGTGGTTGAGGAAGCTCTTGTGAGCATGGTGGTCTTAGCAGAGTTTAGACAAGGTGGAAAGGAAAGGTTGTAAGCAGCTTTTTATTTTATCTCAAGCTGTTAGCACACCAGCACCTGAGTGTATGTGTTTGCCCACACAATGCAAGAGGTGTTGTTGTCTTGCACCTACACCTTGGTATAAAAAGCTGCTTATCATTCTTTCTTTTTGCTTTATTTAACATCTGCTCTGATTACTGAATACTCTTTCTGTGTAATGTATCATGATAATAAAAAAAATAAAAAAAATAAAATATAAAAATTACCAATCTGTCTGTGACTTCAACTCATATGATCTTGGTTATTCATTGTTAATTTTGATTAAACGCATTCATAACCAACTATAATTCTTCTGTCTCATGATCAAGAAACCAAGTATTGCACAAAATAATGGTGATTAAGGTTTGAGAAGTAAACCTTGTACAGTAAATCCCACCTAAGTCAGATAAGTTGGGGGGAATGCCAATCTGAAATATATGAAAATCTGAATTATTAGGGGAAAACTAGATGTAGCCTTGGAAGCTGTGGTGAAGGCCAGCACACACAGCAAGGACCAGGCAGGAACACCAGTTGTGTGTTACCTAGCAGGACAGAGCAGGCAGTGTTTCCAGTGTGCATACTATTATTGTAAATGCCAGGTGGTTATATATTATGCAAATTAATATTTGATATTTAAATTATGCATTTAATATTTGAAATCTATCTTTTCTGGTATGCATTTTGAAAAATTTTTCTTCAGTACTGGCAATATTGACTGAACCAGTGTCCCCTACACTTGCCTCTCTCTGCCACACCATGCACCTCACCACAGTTTCTTCTGTTCTTGTCATTGTGTTAAATCCAAAGGTTGTTTCAGCCAGTTGTTATTTTCTCCTATTCCTTCATTTGGATTACTCAGGCTAACACAAGATGTGATGCTTTACAACAGAATAGTACATTAGATACATATCCAATGTCTATCCAAGTGTCCAGCTTCCCCTGTATATTTTGGTTGACAATCTGAGATATCCAACACTTATCCGAGGGTACAAAAGTGTCCAACTTATCCATCAGAGATATTCAGCTTCAACTTTGGCAGGGCTTAGTGTGGAAAATCCAGCATCTGGGCGAAACAGATGACTGAGCCTTAGACTAATCAGCAACAAGGTTACAAGAGTAGCTTAGGATCCAGTTGCAAGCTTGGAATGAAGGAACTATAGTATTCATTAGCATTGTTACTAGAAATTAGTTCTAAGTATTGGAAGATGAAGTGCATGACGAATCAAGCCTCTTACTCTTTGGGTGCAGTTTGATTAGTGACCAAGGAGGACATGACAGAGTGGATGACCTAATTGTTGATTCCTTGGAAGAGAAGTGTTTGTGCATCTTGTAAAGACAAACAGGATGTGTAAGGATGTTTTCTGGACATGAAAGGATGTAGTGCGCTTAGAAAAGTCTGCAGTTGGTTTGTGGTCTACAGATTAATCAGTATAATGTCAATACTTGCATGGAAGAATGAGTTAGAGGGAAGGGATGATGTTTTTTTTTTATGAGACCACTTTAGCAGGGACAGGTTTGGTGCATGGTTTCCCATTAGAGACTGACTTCCTAATTCGCAGTATAATGTTGTCAACACTTGCATGGAAGAATGAGTTAAAGGGAAGGGATGATGTTTTTTTTATACGAGACCACTTTAGCAGGGACAGGTTTGGTGCATGGTTTCCCATTAGAGACTGTGTAAGTAAAGCTGTATTAGTGTTAGTCTTAGGAAAGATGAGATATGACTATATTGTAATCAGTGAGGCTAAACAAAGGTATGCAAATGATGTTTTCCACAGCATAGACAGTTAAATTCCCACCCTGAAACACTATGCCACTGTTTAAGAGTGAATAATACATGTTTTCAATATTACTTTTATTTGCAGCACATAATACCTTTTCCACATACACTCTTCCTTCTCTCAACAAAATAATTTGATTTAAACAATATTTATAAAGTTATTTACAGTCTAAGAAGTAAAAGTATGAAAAGTTATCCGTTTTGATAGTCTTACAAGAGGCAGTTGTGTAATCAAACCATTTTTCCTGACTTTGGCCCAGGGATGAAGGCACTTGAAGAGTACAGAGCACATAACCATAAGGCATGTGGAGGTGTGATAGCAAGCACAAGTCACACAGAAAATACAGAGAGTGTTACATACAGAATAGAAATATATTTAAATACCCCCCTGCAACACAGCCTGATAATGGTCTGTAGTCTGACCATACAATCTTTGTACCTGAGCCACACTATACACTACACTCTGTAGAGTCCATAGGTATGGAAAGTGTTAAGCTGTTCAGGTACAGCTTCTCTATACATATCGTGTTTGACAGGTAAGGTAGAGAGGATATTATCTACTGAAGGAAGCCAAAATTACAGCCTATTTTTCATATGTATATACTTACGTGGCACAGGTTGAATTAGATTAGCTATTTGATAATTTCCTTAACAAAAATAGATATTTGGTAAATGAACAGCTAAACTTGGGCACCCTTTCTTCGCCCAAAGAACTTGAATACAGAGCCTTTCTTCTCCTTTTCCTTCTTGTTGGTTGACACAGGTACATCTCCCTCAGAGGAGCTCTCACTAAGGCCCTGTCGGTCAATGGTGGCAGAGTTGCGGTGGGAAGGGGTGGGTCCACTACTTGTGTGGACTGAGCCTGTGGGTGGAAGGCTGCTACCCTGGGGCAGGGACATGGTGCGGGAAGTGTACTCGGAGTAAGGCTGTTGGGATGTAAAAATAGTCTTTCAATTGAGGTCTGAAAGCACAGTAGGGAAAATATAATAGGATTAATAAACATATAACATATATTACACAGTTACAGTGAACTCTCAATGTGTTGACAAGAAAAGATAATGAAATGAAGATTTACAAAACTGATCTTCTTACATACTAGAACATGCAGATTTGTATGACTACTGCACTGTTATGTAACCTTCTCTTTCTATTCACTTCAAACAACCTAGAACTAAATGCATAGTTCATTCCTTTACTTCACCTTTCTTGCTTCATTCACTTTAAAACTCCACCTTTGCATCTATTTATTCCTACAACTGCACCAACATGCGGCCCTAAAGGTAAAGCTCAGGGTGAATAAAGCAAGAAAGGTTGGGGAATTCAGTTTAGTTGTAAGCCAATTAGAATAAATGGAAAGAGAAGGTTGTATGAGGCTGTAGTGGTACACTGCTCCCTCAATATCTGAGAGATTAAGGGGGCACAAACTTCCATGTATGGCAAATACCTTATGAAGCTCCAGAAAAATAACTTTCACTCTTAAAAAAATCCACTTAAAAAAAATATAAAATAAATCCATACTTAATCCACTATTGGACTGAGTGCAGCTGACGCTTTTAAATGTTACAGCATTATTTAAGTTTGCTGCATTGCAAATATTTTGTCTCTGAGAGCTACATGGAGGTCTGTCTTTCCTTCCCCATACCCCCACCAGCCCTCCATCTCTTGCTGTATGGCTGTGTTGCACCATGCTACAGGTATCCATGTACTTCTGAATTTACCTGAGCATTAGTGGAGTGTAAAAATAATTTTTCTACAGTTACATGAGGCTGAAGGAGCATGTTACAAGTGATCTATTTCAATGCTGACTGGGAAGAGGAAAGTCTAGAGTTTTAATGTCCAAATTTTGCTCATTGCTCTAAAGGGCTTTTCAACCAATCTATCAAGGTTAGCAGGTTAGTTCTGTGTGTTCATTAATTTCTAACATGTTCTGTACATTTCTTAACAATGTAAGCAGGTTAGTTTTGTGTGTTCATTAATTTATAACATGTACTGTACATTTTTTAACATGTATGCTAATTTTCAGGGATGACAAAAAATGGCCAGCACAAGCGGTATGCTAAGGCTATAACTGGTGGGCACTCAGCAGGTTAGTAAAGCATTTTTGGGACTTGAAAGTATCAAAATCTTAGATAGTAAATAACCAAGTTTGTCAGTGACAAGCAGTATTGTAAACAGTTCCTTCTGTAAGTTGTTAGAGGTGGGCTCAACTCAATGATAGACCAATCTAAGGCCCCATACTTTTAAATATCACAAAATGCGATATTTTGCTCAACAGAGAACAAATCACTGCACTTAGAATGTTAGAAAATGTGAGAATGCAAGTACGTAAGATTGTATAAAGTTTGGATAAAGTTTTGCCCACACAGACTGACGAGAGCAAGACAAGGCAGGAATCAGACAGGGCAGGCAGCAGTTGTGCACAAGACATAATAAAGACAACCCTCACTAGTTCATCAGATGTCACAAAATATGGCATTATTTCACTCAACAGACAGCAAAGAACTACATATGTAATGTTAGAAGACATGAGTGCAATTACACAAGGTTCAGGCCTCAAAATCCACTCTTAGAAACTTTTGAGTGACAGACAGCAACCAGTTGTTACTGAGTGGCTGGTGTCATTTTCCTTCTCTTCTTCTACTTCCTTGTCGAGACTCAATGACATTTTACTTTGTTCAGTAAGGGGAAAAAGGTGTTCTGTAGTGCAAATGCTCAACAGTTATATGCAAGTTAAATGCAAGTGTGTGCACACCATCACCATTATTATTTATTTAAGGCATGCAATGGTCACCACTTGCACACTATAGGACACCTTCACCTCATACTGAATTAAATGTGATGTCAGTGAGGTTACACAAGAATGCAAGATTTGGGGAGGGATGTGAATCAATCACTGGTTTGTCACTCAAAACTTTTATGGAGAGGATTTTTAAGCTTAAACTTTGGTGATCATGTTCTCAAGTCTTCTAATGTTACACATGCACTTCTTTGCTATCTGATGAATGAAATAATGCCTTATTTTATATTACTTAATCAGGAAAATAGTAAGGGTTGTTTCTGTTGTCTAGTGTATAACTGCTGCCCAGGCAGGAGCCCAGCTGTGGGCTACAGGCTGCTTTGTCTAATTCCTCCCTTTGTCTTCTTGGTCTATTGTCTGTGTGTATATAAGTGCATTATGAGGTGTTTTGTCTGTGCATATATAAATGCATTATGAGTACTAAACAATATGTACTTGCATTCTTACATTTCCTAACATAATACTGATGGAAAGACCTATAAAATATACGTGTATCTGTCACTATGATATATCTCTGTGATTCTGCTATAACATTATCTCATGTGTTGTGAACACCTTTGAAGATGGGAGTTGTTGTTTACCAAGGAAGGAAGGGGAAAAATACATTTTCAGCCATATCTTACTATTTGTAAGATATTTAGTGGCACTTAAAATTATTTTGCTGTTGCTCTTGTGCCATAAGAGAAAATCTGCAAAATTTGAATCTGCAAGTGGTGAAAATGTAAATACTGGGAAAGCAGTACATTAATTGCATTGTACATGGCTGCATTGTGCGGCATGGGAGTGGAAAAGAAGACATTAAAAGCAGCAGAGATCAGGTGTCTATGAATGTAGTCTCGACTAACATGTAAGGATGGTTATTTTACAGAGCTAAGAACAGTGATACTGGAAGAAATAAGAAATAAACTGCATGAAATCCTTAAGTTTATCAATAAGCACTGAATAAAAATATCAAGAGTTCACTGCATTTCTAATGAGTTAGAAAATATCAACTACGAGGTGCATTACATTTCTTACTCCTGGAGAAACAACGTGGATCACAGGTCCTACCTGCCTGCTGCCAGGGACACCGTCAGTCAGGTCTGGGTGGTGGGATGAACCTGAGAATACAAAAGTATATTTACTCATCTTGCAAAAAAATAAATAAAATTACAAGAGCTGGGAGAGGATAAATCACCTTGTAGTTCTGACAACTAATAGTAACCCATCTAGATGCCCCATAATATCTAGTTTGCTGGAATTGTTAATTACCCAAAGACCAAAGATGAACTCTGTTTTGTTTTCCCACAAATAATGTACATGTAAAATTACACAGCATCCAATAAGGCTAAAGCATATTACAGACAAAACATACATCTACAAGCACAACATTCAAATGAAGTAGCTAGCCACTACAACACCAACACAACACAACACAACACAACACAGCACAGTGGAGGCGGTGCAGGACTGACCCTGTGGCGTGTACGAGTACTGGTGGTGAGATACACGTGACACCTGCGAGAAGTGAGTCACGTGGCTCGTGGGGTGCTGGGCTACCTGGTGGTGGTGGCCTACTGTGTGCCCCATCTGTGGCCTGTGGTGGGCAGCCGCCCCAGCGTGTGGCATGCCAGGGTGGTGCGGCACACCCACCCAGGACTGGTCGCCATATCTGGCCCGGTTGGGTGGTACAGGGGGCCGGGCCATGACATGTGGTGGGGCTGATCTAGGCAGGGGGGGTAAGTCTGCAGAGAAGCCACCAACTCAACAAAGGGGACAACACGGGGGACAGGATACACAGGCTAAAGGCTAAAGTCATCTTCAACACATACAAGACAAGTTTGCAAAAGGCTAAGGACAGACAACTAAATGCATAACAGACATGCTGAAGGTGTAGGAACTAACTGATGTAAATGCCTGCAGTGGCAAGGCTGATAAGGTAGTGGCATGTGCAGTACTTATGCAATGGTTTCACTCACATCACTTGAAAGTTGCCTGATCATTTCCTACAAGACAGGTTTGTACTAATAGAAAGCATGTACATGCCACTATGCTATCAGAGGATAGGAATGAAGAAGCTAAATAAAGGAATTTGTGTTATGCAACATTATTTGGGTTAGGGGACACATGAAAGGCACAAGCATGTATTGAGGACATTGAAGTCAGCATGGTTACAACTGGTAATGACAGGTGTCGAAGATTTATAAGCTATAAGTACAAACAATACTACTGGTCAGATGTGTCACTAAAAATCCATGATCATGCAGTTATTATCTAAAGGTTACATCTAAAGCCCACTTCATGCATATGCATACTATGGCCCAACAGGAAATATTGCCTTAAATGTTCTCATCTACAAGCATTATTTACATGTGTAAGAACATTCACACCTAGAAATGTTGTGGCAGAATTTTGCAATATTGGATTTATGGTAACCACCATGTCATGGTTTCTACAAGTTCCCCTAACATGGTATGGTAACATTTCCTGATGCAATCCAGGGCTTGTTTAAATCCCCTTTTTTTCCTGCCTCTTTTTCATTATTCATTCTTTTTAACTGTGTAATAAAATGCAATCCTGAGTTTAAGCCCTAATTAACATACATCTACCTTTGCTGCAAAATGTACTCTACCTGTCTTTTCACAATCCTGAGACAGACCATTTCATCTAAGTGTTGTCCTTTAACATCTTAACAAATTTCTATTTAACTTCCTGTTCATAGCAAGATACAATGAATACCCTTATACTGCTATATTGCAAAAGATATATAGTTGGGACGAATACCACTGCAGGTAAGAGCTGTGATTTTTACACAAGTTCTGACATTCTGATTAAGTATTTGGTGCAATTTCTTACTGCCAGTAGCTATCCAGAGAGAGAGAGAGAGAGAGAGAGAGAGAGAGAGAGAGAGAGAGAGAGAGAGAGAGAGAGAGAGAGAGAGAGAGAGAATCAAATCCAACTGTGTTCTTCAAGTGTGTAGTGTACTGTGCAACTAAATCACAGTGCATACAACAATACAACATACATCTAAACAACAGAGGAAGCATACATTAGATACTCCACATGTAGGAATTGCAGCATTTGAATGGAAATTCCTGCATGAATTCTGGCATGTCATCTCTAGAAAGACTTGATGCCTGTATGAGAAAACTGCATTTGGACAGTAACTGGTAAGGTAGTTTATCTGATCCAAATCTGGCTGAAAATGTACATATTTCCATGAAGAGCTTGCTTCAGTGACACCTCAGCACCCTAGCCTGCATTTTTAATATAGTGATGATCTCTAAATGCTCAGCATCATTAGTTTGATTATTTACTCATTTCACTACACTGTTGGAAACTTTGTTAGATTTAAAAGCATTGTAGAAATGTATTTTATCAATATCAGTTACTTATGAAGGCAAGAAGATAGAAATTGATGCAGTAATTAATAGATAAATTATTTTAGCAAGTGAATTCTTAAAAAGTCAAAGCATCATAAAATTACTAAATATTTACAGAAAAAAAATGTATGACTACTGACTATATATGTAGTGCATTCACACAGCTCATGTGGTGAGCATTAGCTGTCTGGCTACCTACACAAAGGTGGTTCATGCACAATACTAGTCTTGCTACAGACTACCTCACACACATGCTCAGAAGATTTTGTCACTTTGGTCTTTTTAATATTATTATTATTATTATTATTTTTATTATTATTTTTTCCCATGAGAATTAGAAATTTGTGCAGTTTAGCAGAGGTTAGAATTTCATGAAATGCCAGTCAATTTGTTTGGCTCATAGTATCATTTGTAAAGTAAAATGTCATATGTCAGCAATGGAAATAAATGGTCAGACATTTGTTCTGGAATTATAAAAGCTGCTGTGAATCATGCTTTCACTATCACATGAGACAATGCAATTACATCAAATTCTTAAATCCTGTACATTCAACAAAATTTCTATACTTTAATTTTGCATAAACTCTAAGCAATCTTCTAAAGCAGTATTTAGCCCACTGGCAGGTTGCTCTGGTCAACAATGAACTGTGACTCTATACTGCCAATGATGCTCAGTGTCAGGAGCATGAGATACAGAAGACATAAGTTAGCAAGTGTTGGGTCTCATTAATGCTGAGACACCGGCTACTTAATATACACAACATTTCTAACTGCAGTTACTGTATAATGTAAAAGCTAAAGGCGAGTGTATATTTCTTATGACAAGAATGGTATTTTGTGGAATGTACTAGATAATATCAACAAAACTGACTGTTTACAAGAGAATCATACATTACAACCATGGGTGCAGTATTCAGCATTCATTACATTCAACATTCTGTACATAACCAATAAAGAGACAAACATGAACACATCCTTACCCTCCCCATTCATGTTCTCGGATGAATCCCTGCGGTGGCCATTGGGTCTGTCTGGAGGGTAATTCTGGTAGGTGTTCTCTGGAGCACTGACTTCTGAAATAAAGAAAGACCATATTCTCTTCTATCTGTATCAAGATCTATCTGCCTGCCTCTGGTAAGATGTTATGGCTTGCTAGTACACTAGGAAAACACTGCCACTGTATTCCCAGCATATCTTCAAAGGTGCCTAAGGACAGACCAAGGAAACTAGAAACTCTCTCTTCCATATATACATTCTTTGAAAAATACCACACTTCTTTATTCTTGTTACTTCCTCCACAACCAAGCCTCTTCTTGCATTTCCTTACCATAGGAAGGAACAACAGAGATGCGGTTCTGGTAGATCGGTCCTTCCTCACCCAGGGAGGAGCGAGACGAGCGGTTGCTGGTGGAACCTCCTCTTGGTGGCACAGGTGGCTTGGCCTTGTCCTGCATCTAATCAAACATACATTATTTCATAAAATATAAAATGGAGAATTATATAAACAATGCTAAAAAACAACAGTGCTGAGAAATGTATGCTTAAGAATTATATAAACAATGCTAAGAAACAGTGCTGAGAAATGTATGTTTATCTCCTTGTTCTCTCAAAACAGACATCTATTCTTGTTCTAGTGAAGGGTTTTGTGTTTATCTAGCTTGCAGTTCCTGCATCACATGAAAAATCATGCCACACCATGAACATTTGTGAACAATGTCCACTCTTGTGAACACACATCCCACAAGTCAGAGCATCATGGACTGTACTTATAACACCACATGGAAGGCCACCCAACACATGCACACATTACTCACATGCTCCAAATTGGCATAGAGGGGATTGTCAAGGGCCTGAGAGTGTGGCCTGGTTGGGTCTAAGCCCCCTCCAGCGCCCTGGGGGTGGGAGCTGACTGCCCCACGGTGGCGGACTTCAGGTGTCGAGTGACCCGATGAGTTGTCTGAGTCACGGGAAGGAACTGCCACCATTTCGCTGCCCACCTCCCCTTCCTGTCACATGCAACATTCCAACATGACACAACCCAAAACATACAAGCAAAACAAAGTGACAAGGCACCAGCTGCAGGGGGAACAGACACCATTGATTGAAACATTTATATGCATGTGAATGTACAGCAACAGTTGAAGCATGTGTGGGTTTAACAGGAGTGCAGAAAATGCTGAAAGATTAGCCAAGTGAAGAAGCAGTAGGGATGTGTAAAACAATCTGGTAATGCCACACAGACATTCATTTGGCACATGTGAAAATGTAATCAGGAATTTACACATATTGAGTCAAATAGTGATCACCATTTACAACAGAATGGTTAAGGAAGTAACATTGATGATGTTGAGTTAGTAATAAGTGTAATGTGACCATTTAATATGTACTACAAGTCTTTCTATGGAAGTGCTGCTAAATATCTAAAATATGATAATTTTTCTATCAATCATGTCATAAAAACATGTTACTATGCACTCAATTTCTGCAGTAACTGACATTCCAATAACTTGGGACAAAGCCAGAAAATTGTGTGGTAAAAACACTTCAACTAATATCATCTGACTTTACCAAGTGTACTACAGTTTGGCACAAGCAACACCACGGCTACACATTATACATGATGCAACTCTTAAAATTTTACATTTGTTGTCCAGAATTGCAATCTGAATAAAGGTATGAAAATCTAGTCGTGATACATTTCTGTAGTCACAATGCACTGGCAAAAACAATCTGATCAAGCAGTGCAAAAGCTTTTTTTTTTTTTTTCTCTCCAATGTAATTTTATCCTCTTTCATGACTGAAGCAATCATCTAAGATCTGCTACATTCTATGGGAATCAAGGCAAGATATTTACAACTCATGCTCAAATGCTAAAGACTGTCAACATGAGAACAGAGTTTTTTTTTTTTTTTTTCTTCTTTTTATGATCAGAGTACAAAATGCAAAGCACTTTTCACATGGTCATCATACAACAAGGGAGGGGAGTGGAGGGACACATAGAGCTTCTTGTGACTGATGTTAAACCTGAAAAAGATACAACTAAGTGAAGTGGCAACAAGTGCAAACCATAGCCATTTTTTGGATATAAAACCAAATTTAAGTCATTAACTTAGTGGAAGTACAAGACTATGAAATACTAATATGGATTACTAGTGCCTTTTGAAATTACACTTTTCTAATATGATTTTCACCAGATGGTATGTAGTATTAATCAGAACTTCCCAGCTTTATTGTATTTTGTTCCTGTCTCTGGCATGATCTGCAAAACACAGCAAGCTTGCAGTTCAGCATTAGGGATTGTTCTCTGTGTTCCCATGATGCTAGCGCCTCCAAACCAAAAGTATGCTTGAGAGCATCAATCTTAAGTGACAGCCATCTCAGGCAACTTGCTACATGTCAATGATGACAAACTACATCAACCTGATGCTTTATGTAGGAAATTGATGGAAGACTGCATACAGTTTTGACAAGGAGAGGTTCAGTATTTAAATATGTCAAGTACGGAGCTTTCAAGTTTGCTCAGTAGAAGAGCTTCTTCCTTTCTGCTAGAACAACCAGTTGGGAAGTGCTTATCCCGAAATGGTTAGAACCAGTGGTGTTCTGGATTTTAATGCACAAACATCTCTACTTAGGATGGGATAACATTCACAAAATAAATTATACACACATCATGTGTAACTCGTTGAAAATGCACACATAACACTCTGATAATATTACTCTGTTCAAGTGGCATTTCTACTAACGTGTATTGGTTAACAACTAGACAAGAACATCATTGTCCCTTCAAGCAGCTACATTTTATACCTCAGTTGTTATCAAGGTATCCATGGTGTTTCTAGAGCACAGTGTCTTTAATGAAGCAATGTTGTTCCCTCACAGCTGGGTACAGATAACTTCACTGAAGCTCATAAGTTACTAGGAGGCTCAACAGCTTAAAGCTCCATAAAGAGATGCAGTAAGTGTTCAAGTGGCTCTTCAAAGACAACAGTCAACACAAATCAGACACCAAGGAATCCTGTGCCACCAAGACTGTCTGCTGTCATGTAAATAAGTATACTCAACTTAATTTTGAAACATTATTAAAAATGTTTTGAGAACAGGTGCACTGCCTTGCTTATACTTATCCATTAAAACGGAGCACATAAACATGCGAAATACTCTGTAGACAGTTTTGAAAATACAAGAACTCCTTGTCAAACTTTTACAATCTGGTAACAAATAGCAAAGAAACAAAGCCAAGTGTGGGGATGGCAGTGCTTCACCTCAACTCTAGTTGGTGTTGCATAAAAAGTCTGTGTGTACAACTAACCAATGGGAATGTCTTGCTGGCAACACAACAAGCAGGATCCTTCATGCACATCACTGACATAAGGGACATTCTCTTACTTATGCTGTGTGGCCAGATGGAGAGAGGGAAAATCTAACTTTTTTTTTAACCTTTAGATGGGTAAGTGCAACTCCATTTGTTGATCCACTGATAAAAATAGAACAAAAGTGCAACACTGAACAGAATGCATGTAGAACAGTATCAGCCATGGAAGATGCATTTCCCTAACAAAATGGGGTAATTCTGTGTACTGATTGAAATGATGTGCACCAATTGTCACAGGTTTTGTTGCTCACTGAGTCCAAAGGATGTAACCCTACCCACCTCACCACATAATCTTTAATGTCCACAGCGACCATACATTATTACTTTTTACTATCTCCCTTATCTTACATACCACATTGCTGCACCTTCTCTCCTCACCACTGCCCTGCTCTTCATACTGTAATGTCTGCATTTATATATGAGGATGAGCCATAAACCACACCACCAAAGTGTGAAAGTTGGCTTCACTGGAGGAAATTACCATAAAAAATTATTCTAAACTATAGCCGTACTTTACAATAAAGACAACTCCATTGAGATGGCAGTAAGCAAAATTCAGGATGTACCTTCAAACTTCTGATCGTTTCATTATTCACGTACCATGTCACTTGGGATGCATCTCCTATGACTAATTCTGTGCCAGTACATGAGAAGTGCTTGTACCTACAGGCTAAATGATGAGGAACCCTACACTATTTTAACCTACAGTTTAAACAAGCAGTTTTCTGACCTTGTGATTGTCATAGGACATGAGCTGCATGGAGGGAGGCAGCTCGGCATGGAACTTCAGCTTGGTCACCCACTCCTCCAGGTTCTCCTCAGACTCAGCCAAGAGGAGGTACTCAGCATTGTCTCTTGTGATTATTCTGAGGGAGGAACAAGTGTTGTCGTGTGTCCACTATTAGGGATGATTCGAAAATCCAATACAATTAAATTACATTCTCACTTTAGCAAATCCATACATTTCACATTCTTACATAATCTGCTGTTAATGTTTAAATCCAATTCTTTTCTTTGGTATATCAGATAAAGATGAAGTAATTAAATGTCTTGGTAGCTGTGACAACTTTCAAAGAGACAGAATGGTGCATGTTGATTTAAGTGTAGCTGTAACAACTATAAGAGAGAGAGAGAGAGAGAGAGAGAGAGAGAGAGAGAGAGAGAGAGAGAGAGAGAGAGAGAGAGAGAGAGAGAGAGAGAGAGAGAGAGAGAGAGAGAGAGAGAGAGAGAGAGAGAGAGAGAGAGAGAGAGAGAGAGAGAGAGAGAGAGAGAGAGAGAGAGAGAGAGAGAGAGAGAGAGAGAATGTTGATACAAGGCAAAAACTTCAAGGGAGGGGAGAGTGGTTGCATATATAAAAGGATTTGAGAGTATAAGGACAGTAACATTAGTCATAGCCATTTTTGGGAAGGGATGAGTTTAGAACAAGGCATTAGAAAGAGATCAATTGATAGAAATAAATCCAAAAATTTTCTTTGCTATTCAGACAACTTTGTTTCATGCAAGCTTTTGGTGAAATGTATAATCAAAAACAGAACCTCTAATGAATTTATTATGATAAGTTCACCCAAGAAATATTTCAATATGGGGCTGTTCTGTATATTACATTAAAATCACCAGAGAGCATCAGCTAAAATTTACCTGAATACATGTTTCTTCTTTGTGTAATCACCAGCAACTTCAATCTTTGCCTGATGAATGGAGATTGGAGGAGAGGCAGCTTTCTGGTCATAAAAGTCCTCCTCGTCCTTGAAGAAGCACAGGAGCTGACCACAGAGGACTGCAAGATATAAAATAAAGTCAACCTTGGCAATATTGATTACTGCACAAACAAATGACATTGATGTTGCCAAGCTGCAGACAATAACCAATTGCAATCTACAAGACACAGACAACAAAACTCTGTAACAAATTTTTTTCATGAGTAAAGAATAGATGTTCATTTCATCAATGTACTAAATTTTATAACAGCAATTTAAACCTCTCAAGATCTTCCAAGGCATAACAATCTCAGCCAACAAACTCTTCAAGAGACATGCTACATTATAACAAGGCACAGTACACATCCCAACGCAGCTCACCAGTGTAGAAGCCCTTCCAGGACCGGATGGTTGCCTTCTTGCCACCACTCTGGAGCTCCTGCTTCCGTTCCAGGTAGCCTTGAATCTCCACTGGGGGAAGGTTGGCCATGTTCTCCATGCGCTTATGTTTGCGGAAGCTTTGTGTGCGGCGACGCGTGGTGAAGCTGGGTGTGCGCTTGGCTTTCTTCAGGTCCACCTTCATGCTCTCCGCCCTCTTAAGGTCTAGTAAAAGTACATGGCATAAGTCGGTGGTAAAGATGATGGAATGACTTTATAAAGGCTGATATAACTCGTCACTTTCTCACTGTCAAAAGGGACAGGCTGAGCAATGTGTGTGCCTCAACCAGTATTCCATTTTACTGATCAAAATTATGTGATAACTACATTGATATAATCTAATGGTTAATTATTAGTAACCTCTCTCTGAAATGTCTGTGGGCAAAATACAATTAAGTTGGCTGGAGTGTGGTGGGATCATCAATTTATGGGTAGAAATATCCAATGTCCAATAAAAACTCAATGTTACAACTGCCAAGACAATGCAAGAAAGTATAATTTTTGAAATTTCAAAGGTTAAACTGCAACATTAATACAAAATTTAAGATTATATATTAAAACCAACACCAATTAACAAAAGGATTACTTAAACAACATGCAAAAACAGAATTATGTTCAACATTACATCATTAACCACACAAGCTGCCATCAAGTAATATTAATAAGTCCACTCATGCTCCACCACAACATGTCAAGTGTGTGTTGGCTTGAAACTGTCTTATATTTCAGCCATCGAGTGCTGGAAACACAACGGGTAACTTCTAAGTCAAGTTCCACATGCTCTCCACGCATTGTGTGGCAGCGCTCAACTAGTGCCACCCAGCACCCAAGTGGCATGCAGGTGCAGCCCCTCCTGGACCGATGCCCCTCACCACCAACACTGTGCTGCCTTACCTAGGCCACCGCTGTGTTCCTCTCAACTTTAAACACCAGTGGAGACAACCAACCTTGACTCTCCACCTATTACAATCAAAATACTGATGCACAACATTCTACATTATGTCAAACCTTTTTTATGCACAAAACTTTCAACATTCAAAGGAATTATTAATCTGTTGCTATATTTTTTTTGGAAATTATGCTTAAGTTTTCTGCACAGACAATACTGATTTTCACTTATACATTTCATATAATCAATTCATTGTATTTCCTGCCTTAAAAAAAAGATAATAATAATAATAATAATATTAAAGACAAATTGATCTTTGAATAAAAATTTGAGCCAAGTCAAGGTGTGAACAAAAGACCCACATGCAGCATGCACTTACCAACACCTCGGTTAAAGTGGGAGTGTGTTCTTAGCATCTCCTGACGCAAGCTGTTACCTCTCTTTAAGCTGCTCAGGCTGGTCTGTGAGCCTGAACGATAGAGGCCACCACTCTCAGGAACTTCGAGGTTTTTCCTATGCAAGAAGGACAAGCATTAGACACATGTTTCTATCTGATATGTAAGAAGGCACCGTAAGATTATGTGTAACTGTTTGGTCCTGAAGGAATACCAAGGATTAATCATCTATGCTACAGTCCTCTTAGAATTTCTTTCTGGTTACAGGGGTGATCACTTACTCTTATCTATGTATGTATGAAATAGTAGAACTAAACATACCAAGTGGTTTTACTGAGTTAGATTTTTGACATAGCATTTTGTTTAAATCATCTTTACCTCATACCCTGCTAAATTTAATTAGCATGTTTCAATTTATTTTTTTTAATTAATGTTAGTCACCATGTATTATTTACAAAAATTCCCAACACCAAGCAAACAACTGAAATCAAATTACTAAGCTTTACATCATGTCTCCATACCAGAGCATGGAAGGACAGCATCACCACCACCAGATAGTCCAGCTTGCAGTACGTTCAAGGTCCTACTGGCCACAACACTCACTACTTTATCATTAGAGCAAAATCATTCCAAGATACTTAACAAAGTTCTTCCTAAAGCACTAACAACACAGCTTGCAAGAATGATGTGATGATTGGCTAGATTCTAACAAAGTAATCATTTCTTGCATCACATGTATAAATCTATATCTCTTATAAGGATCCTTACACCTTCCTATGATTCATCACACTAAGGCAATCAAATATGTCAAATAAGCGACAAGAGAAGTCACCTCTGTGGTGAAACTTGTCATATTTGTAGTATGGTCCATTTTTCTGTGATACACACTCCTCAGCTTGCTTTCAACTTTGGTTCTACAATGTGAATCAGAAATATGAAAACATCAACTTGAGATGGTACTAACTAAACATCCATTTGAGGAGGCATTAACTACAGAGAAAGATTCAAAAGATGTTCCTCCAGTGAGCAAGTTCAGCAGCAAGGTGAGGAGCATGTATGCCTTATCTGTCATGATGCACTATAGCAGGAGGTCCCCGGGGCCACTGTACAACAAGCGTCGGTTATAACATGAACTCGAGAAGCTGTGCGCCGATGCGAGGCCAGACCAGGTGCTCCAGGCATGGTTTAATTGATTAGTGCATCAATACCTTATGAGAACCTCTCCCAGAGAGCTTGAACGTTTCCGGTACCTTGGGTGACCCTCAGGAGTGGTGGCTGTCTCAGGTGCCTCAGAGCTGGAACTGTGAGGGCACAGTGCAAGGTCAAGTGAGGTCGGGAGAGTGGAGTCAGTGCAAAGAGGTCAACGGCATGCTAGTAAACCATTAGCTATTAAAAATACAAAAAATAAAGGGCTATATAACAAAGAATACACAACTCATGCAAAATGCACAAATGTCTGTCTTTTCAAGTCCAATATGCAATGTCTACGGTTGTCATGCAGTAGTAACTGGAGAGGAAAAAGATGGCAGGATACCAAAAGCAGCTTTGAAATGGTGTAGCTAATTTTAATAGTTGGTAAAAGCAAAAACATAGAAAAATGCACATATAATAATCCCTAAACCTGAATAAAAGTGTAAAATGAAGCACATTCTTCGTAAAAGCTTTCCAGTGAATGGCTAAAATATTACTTAAAAAGCCACAAGTCTGAAAATGGAGATATACTAGAATAACAATTCAAAGGCAAACAATAAATATACAAATGTGAATGCACATGTGTGTGTGTGTGTGTGTGTGTGTGTGTGTGCCACTTTCATGCCACTTTAAGTATTATCCTACCATCACCTTTACTCTTGGTCAATAACTAGAGCCCAGTCTGCAGCAGAAATAAAGCCTCAAGGTTTGCATTGCGGCCAGAGTAAGAAACTCACCATCAGCCAGGCACAACAGAAATATACAATGAAAGACATTCAACTAAATGTTTTGGAGTTGAAAACACATTAAGAAGCATGCATATATACTTTTCTTAAATTACAGCAATTACTAGTTTCTCTGTGCTAAACCAATAATTACCCCAAAGTTACATGTGAATAAGGACAGCATGCGAGCATGCAGAGTCCACTAGCATGAGGGATAAGTAATAACAGTACCTGACCAGCACCTGCTGAAGTGTCTGCTCACCACACTGAAGGCTGTACTGTCTCACCAAATAAAATTCCTACCTTCAACATACAATTATTGTATACATTATCACACCTCCAATGACATGATGGTTTTTCATCAAAGACCTGCTTTATGCAAGCAACAGCTGCTACATACTTCTTGCCAGGTTGGACTTTTAACTGTCCACACACACAACAACAATACCAGTGCCTGAGGGAAGTAACATTCTGTGGAGGGACTGCTATTTTGGGGTTTGCCCAGCATTCTTTTCTTCATTACATGATGACCCTCAATCCAGTTACAACATATCACAATGCAAATACTAATAAATATTTTCCTAAAGGTAAAAACATTTCCATTCAATGGTAAATCACAGTCTCATCTAATAAATCTCATCAAGAAAATCTCTTGCAGCTATAGTAGCTAAGTTCAGCCCTCTTCTCTTATAAAACACATCTGAAAACATTTAGTGAGGGAAATACACACACGTCCCAGTCAAGCATCAATCTGCTCAAAGCCGCTCCGAGCCACCTACCTGGACTGTGAGTCAAGTTCCCGTGAGGAAGGCGGGACCTTGGAGTAGTCTCCGTTCATGTTGAGACGCACCCGCTCCATGTCCTCCTTTGTGAACTTGATCTCCTGAGTGCGACGGCGTTCGTCCTCACGGCGTCGCTCCTGCTCATAGAAAGTTTCGGTAGTTTCTTTTGATGGTAAGGACTGTGGTCAGTATGTCTGTGTCTTATGAATGCATGTACACAGTGGAGCTCTTTAGGTTGCCCTGAAAGCTTTTTCTTGAACAGATGTACATCACAGATGTGTTAGATAACCATACTGGCAAAAGTGGAACATCCATGTCTGTAATTTAACACAGGTCTGCTTCTGTATCATTCTATTAATCTATCTATATACCAGTCCAGCTATCCCACACAGGGTGGCCCAGACTCGTATACACATCATTCATATTCTTAGGTCTGTCTGTATTATTACTACAAATAAAGATGTGATAAATATACAGTAATGTCTCCCGTCTCACAATTTATCAGTATTACAGGACAGAAAATAATGAGATGCAGTGATGAATCAAAACAATGTCATTCATTTCACACACGAGTGAGATGCCTAAGGGAGAAAGAACTGGATGGCATAAGAAAGTAACTGTTCTTCGCTCTGGTTGATACTTACATCAGTGATGCGCTGAACCTCCTTTCGTTTCATGTTCTCCATACGCTCCTGCTCCTTCCTGGCAACCTCTGCTCTCTTGGCCGTCTCTTCCCGCTTCTTCTGTGCCTGGAAGTCTCCTTCAATCTGTTGGTTAAAAGAACATGTTGTTGCATCTCTACAAGTCACTCCCTGCCCTGGTGAAAGATCAGCCATAACCCATTCTTCCCACGTACACCAATGAATGGCTTGGCATCCCTACTTGCTACACATCTTAGTACATGCATATAATAAAAACAATATCCCATATGGCTTAATTTCCATAATCTTTAAGCAGCAAAACTGTTGATGTCTTACATTCCTTAATATCTGAAAATACTGTTAGCTTCTTTCTTTGCTCACTTGCCTCCAGGTACTACATACAATTCACTCTTCATTTTGACAGAATACAATATTTTCTTTATCTGACAACATAAAGTACAGATGCACATCTGCACATCTTTAAATTTTGAATGTACGGATCTCTCTCTCTCTCTCTCTCTCTCTCTCTCTCTCTCTCTCTCTCTCTCTCTCTCTCTCTCTCTCTCACCTTAATTATTACCCGTAACCCTTGAATAAGATACAACCACAGATGTAGAAACCATCA
This sequence comes from Scylla paramamosain, assembly GCF_035594125.1. NCBI lineage: Eukaryota > Metazoa > Arthropoda > Malacostraca > Decapoda > Portunidae > Scylla > Scylla paramamosain. The sequence continues at coordinate 33,390,967 of NC_087157.1, forward strand.
CCCTAGCTCAATAAAGTCCTCCTCCTTCAAAATGCAAAATCACACAATAAAAGAAAAGGCCTCAGCCTGTTTCATGGACCAGATACAAGTACAGTGAGCTGCCCACCATTGTGATCCTCTTGATGGGATCCAGCTTGTCCTCCTGTGCGTCAATGGCCTTCAGGAAATCGTCATGACGGCGAATCAGTTCCTCCACTTCTGGGATGGACTCACCCATCTGGTCATCCTTCACCACTGCCTCCCGAGACTCAATCCACGTCTCAAACACCTGAATGTCCCGCATGTATTGCTGCAGGGGAAGAAGACCAGTTTGCCATCAACATGTTAAACATATACAACAGTTCTGACAAGTTTAAACTTAATGCAGTCTAAATTAAAGCTTCACACCTATACAGAACAGAAAATTGGCATCAGAGGCTCGAAATTAAATATGCTCAACTTCCGAAGGGCACAGATTGTAACTATGTAAAGTGATTGATCACTTTACATATTTCCATTAATTTTGAGGTCTCAAATCCAGACAGTAAACATTGATTATGTTCTTGAGAAAACCACTGTAATGGCTTCTGTTGAGTTACTCAAATTCTGCTAATGTTTTATTGGTAATGAATTGGCTCCAAACACACAGCAAGCCAGGCACATCAATGCACAGCAGGCCTAATAGCTCACCCTGAGGTCAAGGACACGTGCATAGGTGTCATATCTTGTCTTCCATGTCTCAAGAAGGAACTTCCGGCGAGATTCTAGCACAGCTATCTTCTCTGCTATTTCCTCAGCCATGAAGTGCCCCTGATCTATTAGCGCATTGCCGGCAGCACAGAACTTGTCAAAGGCATCTGACCGTGCATCAATCTCCGTCTTGTACTCCCTGTGCCGAGAGATCACTGCCTCAGCCCCAGGCACATCCTTTGGCAAGTCTGGTGCAGTTATTTTTGCCAATATTTCACTTAGCCAAGCCCTGGAAAGAGAGAACCGTGGCCATTAACTACAAGCCAATGTTATGTACACTTCCTCACAGAACTTCATTAATTTTTGTTTCCAAAGTAAAGGAAGTTGACTGTGGGATGCAAAAGAAATCTTAAAAATACTACATAAATGCCATTCATGGAAAATATAACATATAAATAAAAACTTTAATCTAAGAATGAAAAATATTTGTTAATGTTATTTTAAAAGTCAGATAAGCTACACATATGGCACATCTATGGTACTGTGAAAATAATAAGATTTATAAGAGGGTGAGCATTGTAAGGACTGGAGGAGATCAGTGACTCCACTCACATGAGTTCCCTGTAGTCATCAAAGTAGGACTGCAATTTCTCTGCTTGATACAGTTTGTCTTTCCTCTGTGCAGACTTGTCCAAGAGGTCATTCCATGCCTCTACTGTCTCTTCATGCTTCACCGCAATGTGTTCTCGGGCATCGGGGAAAAGCTCTGCCAGACGCTTTGCTTCCTCCACCACAGACTCCACCTAAGGCAATTCATGACTAATGATTATAGGAAGATTACCAAGGAGAGGGAAGCTTAATTTCTTTCAAGTACTTTACCTCAAAGAGAGAAAGACAAAAAATATGGGTTAAAAGAAGAAAATTTAGCTACACGCTCCCTTCCTCTGCTCACATCCCAACCATTTGATCTATTTCATATGGCTTAGGGAAAAGCAAAAATAATTCTATTAAAAGTGGTCTATGTTACCTGTTCCTTCACAGCTGCCAAGTCCCTCTCAAAGCCTTGGTGCTTCCTTGCCAGACTCTGTATGGTCTCCAGGTCATGGCCATAATCCTCTGATGATATGAAGGCGTCCTTCTCTGATATCCAGCTAATGGTCTCATCAGCATTGCGGTCAAACACATGAACCTGTCAAGGAGTAGACAGTAACACATCAAACCACAAAGTGCTACTAATTCTGTACACATCTATCTACTCTATATATAATCTACCTAGCTATATCCTGCAAAAGGTAACTCAGCTGACCTGCTTAGCCCCAGCAAGGGCCTCTTGACGGGCACTGGCCAATTCTCTCAGGTCCTCCCACAGCTGCTGCAACTCTTCAACCTGAAAAGAATAATGACAGAAAGAGCCATCAATGACAGTCATTAGATTACATAGACAAGGAAGGAAAAAAATTTAGAACAAATGAGTAAATAACTTAATGAATTAGGTCAATCAGAGGCTTGGCCCCAAAATAAATTTTATGAAAACTTCAATTACGAAAAGTAAAGCAGCTGGATAGTTGATAGCTGTCAACGGTCACCTTGTTCTGGATCTTGGCTGGCTCAGGGTGCTTGTCGTCCAGCAGCACCTTGGCCTTCGCCTTGACAGTGGTCAGCTTTTCTTCACTGGCTGCCAGAACGGTCAGGAAGGAATCAAACTTCTGAATGAGTATCTCCACATGCTCCACGTCACGGCCATAGTCCTCGCTGGCGGCCACCGTCATCTGCTCATTCAGCCACTCGGCCACTTCGTCACTCTCCCGCAAGAACACAAACAGCTTCCGGCTTTCCTCCAGTCGCTTGGCTCGTTTCTCCAGCAACATTTGTAGTTCTGCATACTGCTGCTCAACATTTTGCTGTTATGGGTGAATCACAGGAAAGTGTGTAAAGATTTAGGTGCTAGAAACTTCAGGAGTAAACTACAAATATTCAACCATATACTAGATAACATCAAGCTGTCATTTCTAAAATGACAGCTTGAAATTCCTCGAGATGGTTCATGGCAGAACTGTCAAGGTGACTGTCATTTCAGTGTGATATTTTTTACAAAAGCAGCATTCTAAACAAAGGAAGAGTAAACTCTAAATACTGATAAAACATGAAGACCTTTATTCCTGAAGTTGGAAAAATTCTTACACATACCATTTTCTTCGAGATATTTTCACTGTCAAAATGTTTCCTTTCCGTCAACTTGGAGCAGAGTGTTGACAGCTTAGTGACCGTTCCCTTGAAGCCCTCCATGTCACGAGACACATTATCCAACTTCTTGGTCAGCGCCCCAACAGAGAGTTCATCCTTCCCAAAGTCTTGTGATGTCAGCAGTGGCTTCTTCTCCCTCATCCAGGCCTCTGCTTCACTCACCTCACTGTAGAACTGAAATAGCAATACAAAATTAGATTGCATGAATTTCTTTGTTATTTAACCTTAACAAGGATTATGTATAACACTTCATTCAGTAATTGTTTCTTGTGGTATCATGCAGATCATTTCTAGTCTTTCATAGTAAACATCTACACACACACACACACACACACACACACACACACACACACACACACACACACACACACACACACACACTAATTGCCCATCATCAAATTACTTAACAATAATAAATCCAGTATAACTTACCATTTGGGATTCCACAGCATCTAAAAGTCTCAGCCGTCTAAGACTTGCTGTGTCCTTGAGTTGTGACAACTGCACCAGCAATAGCTTGATTTTCGCTTCAATGTCAGCAGAGGCAAAATGACCAGACCGGATCATTTGTTGTGCCCGACTATTAACAGTGTTTATCACAGGTTCGTGGGACTGGATCTCTGCCTCCAGGGCCTGAAAAGACCAACAAGAGATGCTTTACATGTACTCAAGCTCCAAACCACTTATGTGCATTACTTCAGTGCTCAAAGTGGATAATTCTCATCAGCAAAGTGAGTTTTCAAACAGACATGGCAAGACACACCTGATGCTTCTTCTGTAGGTTCTGCACAGCAGTGAGGGAGGCACCCAGGTCCTGGCTGGCAGCAAGGGGCTCCTTCTCGGACACCCACAACATCTCATCCTCTATGTCCCTGAGGAGCTGCTGCAGCAACATGGCATCCTCCAGGTTTTCACGGCGTATGTGGATGGGCTCATGAAGGGAGTTGTATCTGAAGAGAAGCACAGGGATGCAAGTCTTTAATCAAACAAGGAATAGACAGACTTTGCATCATTTGTTTAAGAAGGATGACATTATGAGGATTACATCAGACTGAGAGGAAGAAAGTGGTCAACATATGTACCTCTTTGTGACTCCTTCAACTCTGTCAGTAATGTCCTCCCACATGAAGTGGTTGGCGGTAGCAAAAGACTGAGCCACATCCCTCGCCTGGTCAATCTCACTCTGATGGGCGGTGATGTCAGCCTCCAGCTGCTGGTGCTTCTTGAGGAGGCTCTGGACAGAGGTGAGGTCCCGCCCGTGGTCCTCAGACTGCAGCTGGTTCTCTGTGTCGTCAATCCAGGACTCCAGGTCATCCAGTGTTCGGTTGAAGAGCAATGCCTGGAAGTGTTAGAGTGCATGTTTACTGCTTCTATATGCTAAATAAAATATTACTTCATTCAAGATCTATCATTCCTTTAAACATCATGCAGTGAGAAGCATTAATACGTGGAACCTGTTTTAATTCTCACTAAAGTAACTGACATGAACAGACACTTATCTAAACTAACAATATGGGGCATTGACAGGACATGAGCCAGGTACACAGACAGACACTGAAGCTCACCTGATATGCTTCATGAAGTCTTTCCTTTTTAAGTAGTGATGAATCTTGAAGCTGCTTCCAGAGTGTGTCCAGGCCATCTAGCCGAGCCTGAATCTCTTGCTCAGCATAATGACCATTACTGATGAGACCTTCACCTGGTTGGGATTTCATAATTATCAGAACTACTACCATCACCACCATTACCATCATTCAGTCTTATTTTAACATGTGCCCTCCTTGTCACTATATACTGTTGCCCATAATAATGTTTTATATAATGCCAAATTTAATACACTCTCCTTGGCTCAAATTTATACTGGAAACTAATTTTTTCAATACCACGACAGTCACATAAATTACTAACTGACAGTCTGACCTCATGTTACAAGTCAACAATATGAAGAAGGAAATTTAGCATCACAAGAGCAACAATGTCCTACAACAAAACACTAACTTTTAGCCTTACCTTCCTGTGACACACCCATCACTCGGCCAGAATTAGCCAGGACTTCAGCCTCAAATGCACCATGCTTCTGTATCTTGGACTGCAGGTTAGTGGGATCCCTGTAGCTCTCATCACAGGCCACCTGCAGCTTTTCTGATATCCAGCCTTCCACCTCATACACATTTCTGAGGAACTGCTGGAGTGACTTGGATTCCTGCAGCTTCTTGGCTCTGAGTGTTGCCTTCTCCTTGAGGGTACCCCGCTTCTCCAACACCACCTTGAGGCGCCTGCGTATGCCCTCACTGTCGTAGTGGTCGTTGTTCAGCAGATCCTTGCCAAATGACTCCAGCTGCTCTATCTTGTTCCCCTGTGCCTCAAATGTCTTCTCGAAGCTCTCATGTTTCTTGATCAGCTCTTCCACGGATGCCAAGGAATCCTATCAAGGAAAGATCCATATGAGTGATTTTAGCATGTTTATCACCAGTTTCTTCCAAGTGGTGGTGCTGCAGGGTGATTGCAAGTAAATATGAAGTTATTTTATTGTATAGAAACATGTTTTAGAAACCCAAAAGTGAACAAGTGGGAAAAGTTAATAAATATAGCCATGCAATTCCTTTTTGTAAATGTGGGAAGATATGTGCAAAAAAAATAAAAGTATAGCAAGTCACACACAAACATAAATGCAAACACACACCAGGCACACATTAAAGATTACTTTGTGTGTGTGTGTGTGTGTGTGTGTGTGTGTGTGTGTGTGTGTGTGTGTGTGTGTGTGTGTGTGTGTGTGTGTGTGTGCACGTGCACATGTGTATGTGTAAGAAGAAAAGCTAGTAACATTACTCTGAGGAATATAAATACTAAAGAGAAGACTCACTCATACAGCAACAGTGTACAGCAAACCATTCCACACCATTACTGAGGAGAGGTGGCCCTGAATGACTGACTGCCACACAACAAAGCAAGGGAAGGGAAAGCCATGTGTGCAGAATACTTACATTGTACACAGTCTCTACATTCTGATGCATGTCAATGAAAATATTATGGAATCTTTCATCAAGGAAAGTTGGATACATAATACATCAAACTGGTACATAGCCACTTGCATATTCAATAAACAGCATGAGACACTCAGAAATGAAAACAGCTTGTTGTCAAAATCAATATGTGACTAGATCCATATTCCAGCAAATGACTGGAAAATAGTTTTGGAAAAGGAAAATGTTATATCTTCATGAATATTAAATAGTAAAGTCTAAAAAAGTAGCAAGTGAGCTGTCTGCTGTTAAGTGTAATCAAAGTTATTCAGTCATGAAGTACTGTTTGCATCAATGGCTGACACACTCACCCCAACATCATCGTTGTTGAGGAATGCCTCCTTGCTGGCCAGCCACGACTTGGCCTGCTCTGTCATCTCCAGGAAAACCTGCATCTGATGTGCCTGTTTCAGCACCTTCTGCCTCTCACTCCAGAACACCACCACCTGCAACATTATGGAATACTAGTTTTAGCCATGATGCAATAAGCAATGCCAAGATAACATACATAAGTGAACATTCACTAAAGCAAACTACACTGCACTCTTCAAAAAATGAAATGCTCTTTTTTCTAAGGTTATGAGAAATATTATTGTAAAAAGTAATGAGGACAATAACTCTATACTTCTTATGTAATGAGATCATCTTATGTATGCTAAAAGATATTTAAATTTTGTCACATGACAAAATTCCACAATATTTTAAACTTGACCTTATTTTCAATTTCTGACAATGTCTCCAGGTTCTGCTGAATGGTCTGCTTTGCAAAGTGGTCATTGGCAACAAGTTCTTTGCCAAACTTCTGCAGTCCCTTGAACACATCCTTTCGACCATCAATTTCAACCTGGAAGAATCAGAGTTGTTGCTGGCTTACAAACACATGTATTTGCATACACCACAAGACTAAAGCAGGATGTATTTAATAAAAAAAAATGAGCAAAAAAAACATCTACAATAGATGCCATGTATCATAGTCAGATTATAATATAACTTCTGTACTAAATAGAATGAAAGACAGCACATGAAACTAGCAAGGTGTGGTGTTGGGTCCTGCACAAATCACACAATGAAGCATCTCTTAAAAAATGTAAATGAAAGAAGACTTGCCTTCATTTCCTGGTGACTCTGCAGAAGCATCTCCGCCTCAGCACTATTGTTGGGGAGTGGCGAGGCATTCATGCGACTCACAATGTCCTCACCCCACCTCTCCAACTCCCTCAGGTCAGCCTGGAACTTGTGCATTGTATAGGAGTGAGTGAGCTGGTCCTTCCTGCCATGGGATCGCTCACAGAGTTGGGACCATGCCTCCAGGACCTCTGCCTGCTTCTTGATGATTGGGTCTTTCTTGGCTGGGTATTTCCTGGCCAGGTTGTGGGCATTCTTTTCATGCTCCTTGATCTTCTTCTCAATAGCAGACATGTCCCTGATGATGGTCTCCTGCTTGCGCTGCAAAGTCTCCACCTGCATTAAGTCCTTCCCAGTGTCCTCATTAGCCAGGATGACGGCCTTCTCACTGATGCGATCCTTTGTGTCATCAACGTCTCTATTGAATGCATGCGTCTCAAGAGCACCTTCCAAGTCTGCTCTGTACCGGTCAATGGCTCCCTTCAGTGCCTGCCACCTGGAGTGTGACAGGCATTGGTGAATGACTCAGTATCCCTTACACAGGCCAGGCATAAAGATACAGATATCATGGATGTTGAACAATTTCCCTAAACTATTTTTACGCAGACATTTTCTATTTGCTCACTTTTTTTGTTATTTATATTATTTCCAACTTGCATTTCCTACATTTCTTTCAGCTTCTTTCTATGAATCATATTTATGTTCCTGTGTGTATAGAGATGGACCAAACAAAACACACACACACACACACACACACACACACACACACACACACACACACCATTGACACACTAAGCCTATCTAAATATAATCATTATCAATTAAATTCATTAAACTGCCAAAGTGATCCAAGCATTTTCACACAGCAATGGTAGCAGGTGAAAATCCTGACTTGTAGGATTGAGTTCTTACTTGTGGTTGAGCTCATTCTTGCGCTGCTGCACAGCCTTGTTGTCACCACAGCCTTGCTTGATGATCTTGTCTGCCAGCTTGTTGATGTTGGTGAACCTTGCATCATCAACGCGCATATCTGAGTCCACATCGTCAAGCTTGCGGTGCAGAGCCATGCAGTGCTCGTAATCCTTCCCTAGATCACCCACTTGCACCATCATCTCCTGTTGGATAAAGAAATTGATCAATATGTCAGCTAATTATGTTACTCAGGGTACAAACTCATCAGTCATCACCATAACCTGTGGACAATTTTAAGTGACCAGTAAATATTTCACAATGCTAAGAGTCATCAATCTATACAAGTAAAGCAATACAAGTTTGCTGCTTCACGTCACCTTGTCCCTGATCCAAGCATCAACTTTTTCAATCTGAGTGTTGAACTCCAGGATGTCCTGGGCTTCCTCCAGGCCACGGGAGTGACTCTCAGCATCCAGCACCAGCCGTGTCCAGCGCTCTACCAGGTGGTCCAGCTCGTCCTTTATTTGTGCTGCCGACTTGTGCCGCTTGTTGATCAGCATGGCTCCTGAGACATAGGCAGGAAGGGAACATTAACAGAGCATGTCATTAGTTAACACAATGCCAACAGTTAGTAAAAAAACTGAAGAATAGCATGAATGTTAATTTATCCATTTTCTCTTCTCAACAGCCATTTCATAAAGTCAGAATTAAGCAGGATAGTGCTCTTTGTACACTCTCACCCTTGTCAGTTATTTCCTTGATGCTGCATTCATGTGCCTGGAGCTCAGCCAGGAATGCCTGGTGCTTCTGGAGTTTCCTAACTTTGTCATCAAAGCTTGTAACATCTCCTTTCAGTCTGTCAGCATCCAGGTGGTTTGCCTTCTCATCAATCCACATGTTTGCATCACGAACGTCTCGGATGAACTGAGCGTAGAGAAGTGCATCTTCTAGCTGACGCTTGCGAGCCCTGGGGAACACCACATTGTTAATTCTCATCTTATGATCCTCATTATTGTTTTCAGCTGAAATAAATCTCCAAAAGTTAGAAGCAACATGCACAAGGATATCCTGAAGAGAATGTTCACTAGACTCTGCGAGCTTTGTCTGACACTCTTGCTGCTGGGAGCACCATGTCAACCAACTAGAGACCATTAGGAAAGATTCACTCTTCCTTTACAACTCTGAAGCATAAAAAGTTAGCTTTTAATCTACACACAAGTGAAAAAAAGAACTGCAGCTATGCACAACAAATGATACATGTGCAGAAGGATTCTGCAGCAAATCCACTACATCAGTCAATTTAATAAATAGAGTCCCTCACTTGGAGCTGTCCTTGACTCGCTCCCGCCGCTGCACCACCTCGTCTACGCGTTTCTTGATGTGTGGTGAGTCAAAGTGGTTCTGCTCGATCAGCTTTGAGCCGTGATTCTTCAGTGTGTCAAGCTTCTCATCCTGAGCCAAAACTAGTTTTTCAAAGGCATCATGTTTCTTCACCTGCACACAAAATAAACATACACATTATTTGATCACAATAGAGGTTGAAATGTTTGCATTGGTAAATGTATTTACCATCAGACTAACAAACACTGTCATGATTATACAGATATTCAATGATGTTTTGGTCTGACTATAACGGCATAAACAAAACAATGAACAAAAATTGAGAATTATTTGAATAGAGTGAGCCATAAAAAACTGAGAATTATTTGAATAGAGTGAGCCATAAAGAAGACAACAGAGCAAAGTGTTGAGGTGGTGTACAGTACCTGTGCATCCACTTGCTCAATGGTGTTGCCAAAGTCTGCTGTTGAGAGGTAGGCTTCCTGAGTGCTGCTGATGGTGTCCAGCTGTTTGGCATCTCTCAGGAAGAAGTGGAGGTCAATGAGCTGGTCGAGATAAACCTTCTTGTGTTGCCAGGCAGCATGCAGCTGGCTCCTCTCCTCCAGGACCTGAAGTGGGGGATGGGACAGTCCTTCATGGAAACCAATACTTAAGGCTCTCAAATTAATTACTGCAGAAAAGCTTCCAGAAACATGCACTGCCACTTCAAAATTATTCACCTGTGAAATCTACTCAAAGAACTGCACTGGAACAGAGCACAAATGACTGCTACTCAAGTAACAAACCTATTCGTCAGCATTATTAATTAATTACTTGTACCTTCTTCCAAAACTCACACAAGTACTACACATAACATCAGCATCACCTGCAATCTCATCTGTGCCACTGCCAAAATCCAATTTCTGTACATTATCAAGAATGTAAACACTCTTGTTGCCTTTAAAGGAGACCATAATTTTTCAAAGCCATGACTCACACCTGAGAAGCATCACCCCTCACCTTGTTGACCCGCTCCTCCACCTCGGCACTGGCGTAGTGTTGCTCCTCGATCATGTTGCCGCCGGACTCCACAACTCGGCTGAACTCATCCTCCCGCGCCTCAATTTCTGCCTTGATGCGCTCGTGCTCCGTCTTGAGACCCTGAGCGCTGGCAGCATCCCGAACCTTCTCCTCTGCCTTCATGGTTGCCCGCAAGTCACTGGACCAGCTGATCAGGTCTCGGGACTTTACGGAAATAAAAAGGAGGTAATTAAAAGAGTGATTTAGAAAGTCATTCAAACTGGTTGCAGATTCCACTTTTAATAAAACAGGAGACTGAGATACTGATGTTCTCCAATAATCTGATCTTAAAAAAAAAAATAAATAAAAAATAAATAAATAAAAAAAAATAAAATAAAAAAATAAAATACTACATTATAATCCATAAAAATATTCAAACTGAAATTTCAAGCATGTAAAACATAATTTGGCTTGACATCTGTTAAATATTAATTAACAAAAGTGCTACAACTTCCTGGGAAGACAAATTTAGATTCACTAATTTAATAATAAAGACTTAATTCATACTCAAATCACCACAGCCTTGAATGACTTGTAAATCAGGCATACTGAAGCCAAACAGTATCCCCATCAACACTGAATACTGCAGTGACTATAACACTACTTTATGACCACAGCACAGCAGCTGCACCACACTCACATGAGCAAGGAATTTCTGGAGATCAGCAGCAGCAAGCAACTGCTCTTTCCTCTTGGAGGCCTTCTCCTGGAGAACATTCCAGTTCTCCACCACAAGTGCCTGCTGCTCTGCTATGTGCTCAGCATTGCTCCCTGGGTAGGCAGCTTGCAGGCGTGCTGAGTCATCCACAAGAACCTGGCAGAAATTTTGAAAAGAGCACTTGTGGGTGATCTCTATATCTATATACAAGTCAAATACTGTTATGGTATCTGGAGCCCCAAAGAGTCTGAATTAATCTCAGTTACCGCACACATATTCAAGCTGAATAATCTAAAAAGACAAGAAGGGCAAACCTGTAACTGTGCCTCAAGGGCCACCAAGTCATTCTCAAATCCTTCGTGTTTACGCAAGAGTGACTGAACAGACTGCACATCGCGGCCCAGCTCCTCAGGGATGGACTTGAACTTCTCTTGTATCCTGGCCAGCGCCTCAGCGACATCACGGTTGAACCTGTGGATCTCCCCAGCTGCCTCCAGCTTCTGGTCCCGGGCCTCAATGTGTTCCAGAAGACTATTCCAAGCGGCCCTTTGTGTTTTAGGGTGAAATACAAGATGCTGATTACTATTCATTACACACAAGTTATTAAGTTATAAGCTTTATTAACTACTACTGAGAAGATCTTTTATCACTATCTGAAACTATGCTCTGCTATTTTAAAATGCACATCACAAGCCAGAAAAATAACACAAGTACAGAGGAGACCCAGGACCTTACCGAACTTGCTTATGGTACGCTGTGACCTGGGTGGCTGGATCTTGACTTTTAGTGGGGGAAGAAGATGGGCTTCCCTTACTGTTAGCAGAAGGGCAGACAGAGGTTAATATAACTCATGGAAGGAACCCAAAGTTACCTGGACAGCATGTTAGAATAAGACCTTAACCAGGTGACACTCAGAAAAGGTAATGTACAAAGAATAAACCGACACACCCACAGCCAGAAACACCAAATCCACCTCAAACTGCCCAAACAAAACACTAAAACAAACACAAATAATGAAACTTAGAAATTCAAGACAAAAAAATCTAAATAATCACTGGGATAAAAGATTAAATGTACTGATGAGAAAATAAAACTTCTTATAATCTTGCAATATACAAAAAACGCACTTGTATGCCTTGCTAATCTATAGTGTAGCTTGGCATGGTATTGTACAGAGAAGATTCAAATGTACTATTATGACTCGATGATGTATGGCATGTGTACTGCTAAGCGTCGAATGGTGTGGTGTGGTATGCGATCTTGTAACATGAGGTAGTGGTGTAGTGACATGTTGTATGGTGAGATGTGTGTATGCAGTGTGATGTGTATGGGTGTATGATCTTCTGGTGATGTGTTATGTATTGTGATGTATGATGTGATGTGTATGGCCTTTTGGTGACATGTTATGTATTGTGATGTATGATGTGATGTGTAAGGGTGTATGGTCTTCTAGTGATGTGCTATGTACTGCAATGAGTGATATGTGTGTGTGTGTGTGTGTGTGTGTGTGTGTGATGCATGTAAGTACAAAATGCCAGATGAGTTTTGAACAATACTCATTCTCTGTGCACATGCTATTTTTTTTTATTAATTTACTTATTTTATTTATTTATTTTTCTTATGACACATTCCATTTGATGTCACAAGAAAAAAATTATGAATGAAAACTTTCTTTGGTTTAAAATTCAAAGGTGCATTTCCACGAAAGCACATACATGACAATGTTTATTTTGTTATTAAGGATCTTTTCGTGCATCATCTAACATCTTTATTCTTTTTCTTTTCTTTTTTTCTTTTTTCATGGACAAAGGAACGAAACTCAACGTGCAGTGGTGCAACACTCCCCCTTCCCCCCTTATCCTTCATGCATTGGAGTCACATGAACTATTAGTATAAAATAAGTCAAATGCAATGTGTACCTATCAGGTGCAATTCACTTTGGTGTTTAATATTCACTGCTTCAGTTAGCTTAAAAAAAGATACAATTAAAAATAAGTAAAAAAAACATGCATCTAACAGGCAAAATAATGAACTTAAGTCTTCAGCATGCTATTAAGAACGTGCAAGAGGGACATACAATGAAATGGTAAGATGTAATGCAATTAAACATTCCATTCAAGAAAATAATGAAGATTGGATGCAATACTTACTTGCAATCACCTTCCCCCACTGGAAGCTTACACTGATTTCTTTTGATTCTCTCTGTTTTCTTTACTCCTAAACACTATTCTCTTCTCTTCTCCCAAGCCTCACAAGCTGATGCGTCTCAAACTTTTCTCTCTAATCTGAGTTGTTGCTTCTGTTCCTTGATTACTCTCCCCTTCCTGTTTCTGATCCACCTTTCTACCCTACTTATTTGTTTGCCAATCTCTCGCACATCTCTCCCTAGCATTACCTTCATAAATAAATCCGTGCCTAACATTATAATACTGAGTTCAGATCAATCAACAGTCACTTTACTGAACTGTTCACTCACCTCAGTTGCTCCTGTTTCCTGTCAATCACTGAGGCATAAGGACTCTCATTAGCGATGAGTTTCTTGGCAAGCTCATCGCACTGCTTGAAGCGCTCCGAGCCAGCCTCAACTCGGTGCTTGAAGTCATCAAACTTGGCTTGCAGAAGCTGTTGAAAAAGTGCTATACATTAGGCTTCATACCATGCACCAAGGAAATGCATTACTGCTAATTTTGATACAAATAAAACCATGTGGGCTTCATGACATAAATCAAAGCAAAAAGTTTCAACATGCTTTACAGACCAGGAGGTGTTCGTAGTCGTGGCCAAAGTCCTCCGAGGTCGCTGTCTGCATCTGCTCAGTGATCCACTTCTCCAGGTCCTCTGCCTCTCGGAAATACTCATGCCTGTACATGGAGGCCATCAGCTTCTGCCGCAGGTTTGCTGACAGCTTCTGAAGGTCCTTCAGCTCCTGATTCAGCATCTGCACATGAGGGAAACATTCATGTCACTCACAGAACCTCAGGACTGTTGCTGCACTAGCCTTGCCTATCCTGCCCACTAGTGATGTGGAGAGAGAATACTTGCATAAGAAACAGTATTATAGCAAATCAATCCATATTCATTGCACTGAGGCATCAAAACTACAGACCAACCATTTCAGTTCCAAAGTAAACATTACATAAATTACAAAGACTTTTTATGCATCAAATAAAACTCAATTAAAGTAAGCCACTGATGGGGCATTCAGTCAAATATCACAAGACAGAAAAAGTATGATTAAAAAAAAAAAAAAAAAAAAATGTAAGGATCATCAAATACCTGCTGTCGATCCTTTATAAGCTTGGACTCTGGGTGACTAGACTTTATCATGGACTCTGCCATTGTGCCCATCTCCTTCACAATACCACTGTAGGTGTCCATCTCAAGCTCCAGTGCCTGAGGGGAGAGCAATGTCAGGAGGTGAGAAAGGCATACAAGGAGGACACAATGGAAGAAATGTAAAAAAGGCATTCATGTAAGGGTTTCTTCCAACAATCACTTCCTACCTTACCTGGCTACCTTGGGCAACAATTAAGATGATCTCAGGTTTAATGTACTACTGAAGTTGGAGTATATGATATGATGAAACTAAGGGATAAAAATGATTATCAAACATTTCATCATGGCATTCTCAAGTACAATCTTAAGACAATGAAAGTCACAGTAAAGTCATTTTCTCTGAAACTTGCCTTGTGCTTTGCAAGGAGTTTTCTAGCAACATCCTCATCCTTCCCATAATCTTTGGTCTGCAGAATGTTCCTCTTCTCATTCATCCAAGCCTCCACCTCTGTCACCTCAAAGAAGTACTGCTGTGCCTTCAGGTTCAGCTCCAGCTTCCTGCTCCTTTCATTGGCTTCAGCCAGCAAGTCATTCCATGCCTCCTGAAGCTCCTCACACCTCTGCACAATCTGAAAAAGACAAAAAATACAAAGTGGAAGTGTTATTACTAAAGATGATCAAAGACCTGTAAAACTAGAGGAAAATGTGTTGAGGGGCTGTGTGAGGTGTGATTCATGTGTCCATGTCAGTTTACCTGCTCGGGTCGCTGAGGCTGACAGGTACAGTGTGCATGCTCGGTGCGGCGAGACAGAGAGTTGAAGGCCTGAGAGGGAAAGTGTTTAGTATGTAAGTGTGACCTCCTGTGCTGCACAAACTCCTACACCGTGACATGTATTGTTTGTGCATTTTGTTGTTTTATATTTTAATGTGAAGGTAAAAAAGTTTACTTGATCAGGTGGTGGTGGAGTGTACAGAGTGTATGGGTAGCGTTGTGGGGACTTGGCAAACCGGTGGCGTTTAGCATACGAGAAGGATGATTGGTGAGGTGTCCAGTGCACTGAGTGGCTCCTTTGCCACTGCACACCTGACACCTGAGTAAACAAGTAGGGAATCAGGAGTGATTCTAGGAACACTTCCAGCTCCTGACATAACCTAATTCCATCAAGCTTGTACCATGAGCTACCTGCTGAGGAAATGCACCAGATCTCCCAGCACCACCTTGGGACTTACCAGACCCTTCTCAGGGTGGTGCTCGTCACACAGCTTCTTCCCCTTGGCCAGGCACTTGTCAATCTGTGGCTGGTGACCCTGAATCTCTGCCTTAAGCTTGATGTGCTTCTTGTTCAGAGTCTGAGCTTCATGCAAGTTTTGTCCCAATACCTGCAAAGAAAACACAAACATTATGAAATGGAAACACGAAGAAATTAGGAAACTAAAACACTGTCTAATATTCCATACATCCAGTTTCCTACCATAACATCATACAAGTTTACAATGCTGATCTTCTGTCTGGAATGATGACAATTTATCACTCTTTCAATTAAGAAACTGAAATTTTAACTTTCAGTTCCTAGTTGCTTTTCTCCCCTGTCACCCCCCCCTCACTACACCACACTTCACTCACTGTGGAGGTTGCCAGGGCCATGTGCTCCTTGATCCACTGCATCTCGGCATCAACCTCAAAGTTAAACTCATGCCACCGCAGAGACTCCTCAAGGGCTGCTCTTCGGCGTGCTGCTGGGTCCTGCAAAACAATATCATTGTCATCATCATTATTTTGAGTCTGCCATATCGAAGAAAAAAAAATTAGCAAGAAAAATGCAATATCATAAAAGTACTCTGTGCAATCTCATTTATCAAGCCATTACAACTGTTTACGCAAAACTTTATGACAGATTATATGAGGAAATGGAACACAATTTTATGTCAAAAATATGTACAAGGTTCTTCACAGGGCAATCAAAATATTGTGTTACACTACTTACACCTCTGAACTTGGTGTTAGGGGCTTCTTGCTTTACAGAAACATTATAACTAAAATAAGGATGCCTTCCACATTAGATTAATAAAATAAAAAGTCAAGAAGTGGAAATAAAGAAATAAAGGAGCACCTTCAGGTTATTGAATCTCTTCTTGGCGCCAACACAGGAAGCCTCGATGTTATCGGCATCAAAGTGTCCCTCAGCTACCATCTGGTCGCCAGTGTTGCACAGGTCACTAATCTTCCGTTCCATTGTGTTCATGTCATTCTCCAGGTTGTTCTGTTTCTTCATGAGGTCCTTGCAGGAGTGGAGATCAGAGCCCACGTCCTTGTTATTGAGAGCAGACTCCAAGGCCTCCAGGTTCTTCTCTGTCTCCTCAAGGTCCTTGTTGTAGGTGTGCTGGTTGTTGGCCTGCCGCAGCTTGGTGCCCTTGTCCTCTGTCTTGGAGCAGAGGTCCTTCCACTTTTTGTTCAGGTCGTCCAGGGTCTTCTGGATGTCGCGGGACTGGTAGTGCTTCATGCCAATCAAGTCCTGGCCGGTCTTGTTAAGGCGACGCAGCTGACCCTCATTGGCGTGCAGCTCCCTCTCAAACGCCTCATGCTTCTGGATCTTCCTCTCCAGATTGCTGAGGTCTCGGTATGACTCGTCATCCGCCATCTTCTTCTTGTCACCCATCCACTTGTCAAAGTCGTCGGCATCAGCCTTGAACTGCTGGTAGGCCACTGAGCCGTTCAGCTGCTCCCGTCTGGCCTGTGCCCGGGCCTTTACTGAGGCTCGTCTGTCTCGCACCTGAAGGCATTGTGGCATTACTCATGGGAGCTCATACTTCCCCTGTCTTATGAGAGTACATAAATTTCATATGACTGTGTGACAACCAACATAACATCTAGAGCCTTATGATGAAAAATAGAACTTCCATCACCCGTTAATGAAGTGTATCTTAGGTCCACTACAAAAACTGGATTAATTCTCCCTTTTTTGGCATCCACAACCACAGAACAAATAAACCTAATCCTATCCTTTTCAAACCTCAAATTATCCCATCACTGAAGTGTCAATTCTCTACCTGATTGGCATTCACAACCATGAAGGAATAATAAAAGCCCTAGTCCTAGCTTTTAAAATCTCAAACTCTCCTCTTTTCATACTGTATTCACACTCTCAACACTCCCCATATTCCTCAATCACCACTGAAATGCACCTTGTCTCCCTTGTAAAAACTATTAATACTCTCTCAATTTGGCATCCACATCCATGGAAGAATAAAAAAAAAAAAAAAAAATTCTACTTTTTAAAAATCTCATATTGCCCTCCTTTCACAGACTGTACTGATGTTCCTAACCCTCCTCAAAGGGTCCTGGCTTGTAAATGTGTATTATATTGAATACCCTCATTATATGCATGTGTAAGCCACCTAGTAAAATATCAAAAGTGTTAAATATATCCTCGCTGTCCCATCACCTGGTTCCTGCGCTCATTGATGTATGTCGCCTCGTAGTGCTCGGCGGTGATCAGCTTGTCTGCCATCTCACTGAAGGCACGCAGCCGTTCATCCTGAGCCATCAGTGTGTTCTCGAAGTCATCGTGTCGCTTCATGAGTGCCTCCACGTCATCCAGCGTGCTCTGCATCACCATAGAGAACATGTAAAAGAACATGAACATAAAGGAAGCTGCAAAAAACCATCAGGCCTATACGTGGCAGTCCCTGTATGAAACATGCCTACCTATTTCTACCTACCATAAATTTGTCAGATCTTTCAAAGCTCCCTAATGACAATCTGATTACTGAGTCCATTCCATTCATCTACTACTCTATTTGAGAAACAATCTCTTTCTTAAATCACATGCGTCTTTCAATCAACTCTGAAACTTACATAATAAATAATAAAGGGATGGCTGACACTAACTCATTCACTCTCTCACATGATGGTAAACCTAGGAAAACTGAATACTATCACCTGGAGAGACATACTGGTGAGACCATAACACAACTCATAATAAGTAGACATGTTATAATGAACAGTGATGCAAAACTTAATATTAACAACAGTCACGGAACACCTGGTTCACTTTACTCACGCCAAGGTCCTTGTAGTCCAGGAAGGTTTCATGTGAGCTTGTCGCAGCATCAATCTGGTCGGCCTCCCTGTTAAAGAGCTGGAGGTCCATGCACTGTCTTAGCCAGTCACCCTTCTCCTGCCAGCCACGGTGGATGGCGCGCTGCTCCTCCCCAAGCTGTGCCATCTGTCACACCAATAACAACACTGCCTCACTATTCCTTTATATATGACTAGCTTTTCCATCAGAGAGGCTAGAATCAAACCTTTACAAATTCGCTACTCTTGCATCTTGCATCTTGCTACTCTTTGCATCACTGGCCTGCCTTTATAATGCACACCAGTGCTGAGAACCTTCTTACATCTACTGTTCTGTACCAAATGCAATATTCTTATTTCTCATATGAATTAATTTCATCTGCAGTAAAACTAATTCATGTGCAATCAATAATCATGTTGGGCAATACAGTGATATCATAGCAATAAGAGAAAATTTTGACCTTTTCCTTCACTTCAGCAAAGTCAGGATTCCTCTTCAACAATTTTTCTCCAAGTTGGCTCAGCTCACTGAACTCATCCTGGTGGGCTCTGATGTCATCACCAAGGTCCTGGTGACTCTTGAGTAAGATCTCTGCTGTGGTGACATCCCGAGCTGGCTCGTTGGAATTCAACTCATTCTTGACGTCCCCAACCCAATTCAGCAAACTCTGAAGGTGAAAGAAACTTGTGTCAGGCATTCCTACTCCTCTGCTATCAATACAAGTATCCTTGTGGAGTGTGCATCAGACTTGTGAAATAAAAGAATGACACAGGCAGTCTGATCAACCATGAGTTTGAAAATGAACAAGAAAGACATCATTCCCCCACACCAATGTTCTCCTGGGGAGTGCTACTAACCTTAGCAGAGTTGAGGAAGATCTGCTGACCAACAGCTTCCTCCAGTCTGTTCCTTCTCTCCACTGCCTTGCCCTTCAGCTGTCCCCAGTACTGCTGCACCTCCTCCTGCCGTGTCTCCACAGCATGTCGCTCTCGTGGGTATGATGCCTTCACTGAGTCAGCCAAGAGGTTCACACGACGCACCTGCCACCATTAAACAGTCAGTCAGGAGGTCATGACTACACTGTGATGTTGAATGAACCTGAACATTTTGAAGCTGCATCAACCTTCAATTTAAGGATCTCATTAATGACAAGGAATATGCTAAATTGAATGTAACTAGATATGATATGTGAGACAAAGGACTATTCTGTAGTTTCTTAATTACACTCTTTTGATCATCATTTTAAACTGTTATTAATTAATGTAATGAACTATTATTTGCTCCCCTATTAGATCTGTTACATCAGGGGACATTCAATGAGAGCTTACAGTAAAGGGAAAAGAATCACCAGTCAAGGTGTTACTCCCAGACCCACCTTCTCCTCCACAGGGGCAAGCTCCCTCTCCAGCTGGTCATGCTTGCGCTGGAGTGACTGTACTGTCTTGAGGTCGCGGCCTAACTCGTCTGTGTCCAGCTTCTCCATCTTCTCCAGCATCCAGTCCCTCGTCTCATCACAGGTGCGGTGGAAGAGCTCCACACTAGATGCTCCTTTCAGGCTCAGCTCCTTCTGCTGCTTGAGGCGGTTGAGGTGCGCCCACTGGTCATGGATCTGTTTTTGTCGCTTCTTGATCTTCTCCAGCTGGCTGTGTCCAGTGTTCTCAAAGTCCTTCACCATCTTGTCAATGATGTCAATTCTCTTGCTAGCAGCAGACAGATCAGTGAGGAACTGTTCAAACTTCTTCTTGGCAGCCTCCACATTGTCTCCCTTGTCGTCCACCTTGAGCAGCTTCTCTTTCTCCCTCATCCACGTCTCGAAGCCTTGGCACTCCCGCATGAAGGAGAACAGCTTGATGGACTCCTCCAGGTACAGGTGTCGCTTGCCCGCCAGGTCACACAGGTGGCCATACGAGGAGTTGATGGCCTGCAGACGCTTCTCAACTGTCTCTGGCTCATCAAACCCTCGCCTACGTGCTGAGGAGAACAGGAGTGCAGGTCATCAGAACAGTGTTAATGCCTACTGTTCACTCAATATCATAACTTGTTTCCCTTTATGATAAAAACTCATAACTTTTAATAGGTGAGCTTAGAGCAAAACAATGAAAAAATGTAAAGTGGATTTTGAGATTTGTCTCAATGATAACCAGGAGAGAGGTGAATCCCTGACAAGACACTCAATGCACACAACTCATCACCAACTGAGCCACAAGGAACACCAGTACTTTCAGGAACCTTCCCTACCACCAAGTAAAAAAAAAAAATTCCTATGAAAATTAAGAGAAAGAAATATGACAAAAAAGAACCAACATCATGCCATCCCCTTACGTGGTGCTT
This sequence comes from Scylla paramamosain, assembly GCF_035594125.1. Lineage (NCBI taxonomy): Eukaryota > Metazoa > Arthropoda > Malacostraca > Decapoda > Portunidae > Scylla > Scylla paramamosain. The sequence continues at coordinate 33,411,684 of NC_087157.1, forward strand.
TAGGCTTCCGCTTCTTGACTCTATCTGTCTTCTTCACCATCCTCGTCCTTGGCACCATCCGCTTCTCCGGCACCTTCACCTCCTTCTTCACCCGCACATTGATCTTCCTTGGCTCACTCTCCCGCACGTAGTTAGCCGGGACGAAGCCTTCTTCCCCGTTGGCCTTGCGCACATTCCACCAGTCATTGTTGGTCTTGCTCAGCAGGAACATCGTCTGCCAAGTGAGAGGACGCAGGTCAGTTAACAAGGGTATGAGAGACTAAGTCAGATTATACTGTCTTATTTCAACTGGGTGGGTGGAGACTAGTACAGTGGGAAAGTTCAGTAGAGAAATAAAAGTGTCATAGGATATTCAAGTCTTCCAAACACACCACAAGGCAGTGGAATAAGATATGGAATTGTGCAGATTGTCATCTTCCTTACATTTCACTTTCCTGCATTGTGCTTAGTCCAGTTAAGAAAACAGAGACAAATCAGAAGGTAGTCATATTCTAAGTAGTAGTAGTAGGTAGTCAAGTCTAAGAAGGTAAGTGAAACAGAATGGCAGAAAAGAGTTCAGTGAGGTGCCACCAGCCATACACAAGTCCATAACAGCCACACCAGACACCAGGAGCCTCACCTCGCCCTTCACCATGCTCATGCCCTGCCCCTGGAATGGGTACCGTGAGATCACAGTGGGCATCTCCCTCTGCTCCGTGACGAACACTTCATCCACCTTCTCCACCACCTCCTCCACCATCACCTCCTGAGGGACCATCTTCACCTCATCCACCCATTCGTACTCCTCCTCCTCCCCAACACTCTGCTGCTGTGCCATCAGCTGGAGGTGAAGATCATTATAGTTATAATAATGACAATAATTTACACTATGCATTAATATACCAGGTTGATATTTTCCCATTAAGGATGATAGTCTAGAAATCTATATCAGGGTTCAAGAACTTAATTTCCTTTCCCTATCTCAGTCTATCTCACCAACACACAAAGGGGAGAATGAACAGTGAAGGATCAAAGGACATACAACCTACATTCAAGGCTGATATTCCTGACTTGATGAGCTTCTGGCCTTGAGAGTTGATGGCCTTGATGTCGCCGTCGTATGACTTGATCTCCTCCTCCAGGCGGGCGTGCAGCTGCAGCAGTGCCAGGCCACTCGGCTCGTCCTCGCCGTAATCTGTGGATTGGCACAGCGGCACCTTCTCCTTGATCCACGACTCAGCCTCATTGGCATCGGCATTGAACTGCAAGAACAGGAAGCAAAGGTTTAGCCAACTGTCTGAACGCTTTCATGGGATGTCTGATTGTGTTTGTTCTGTGCCTTGAAGTGAGATGAGAGAGGATACAATGGATACAATGGGATGGCTTGGCTAAGTGCATTACTGGAAATTTATGTACCTTTCGGTTCATTCATTTCCTCCACCTATTACAATATGTGCAAATTAGACTTCCAGCAACACTATTCTCCCTTTGTATTGCTTAAAAAGGCACACATTATTACTGACAATCCAGCACCATCACCACCACTCAGTGCCTCACCAAGCAGGCCTCAGCAGCGTCTTCCAGCTGTCGGCGACGGTCATTGACATATTGCTCCAGCAGCCGCCACTTCTCCTTGAGTGCCCCAATGCGCTCGCTGATGGCCTTAGAGTCTGGGTGGCTGGCCTTCATCAGCGCCTCACCAGACCTCATCACCTTCTCTGACTTGGGGCGCCGGGCACACATCTCGTCCTCCAGTGCCTGGCAGGGGTGGAGGGAGTGAGGGAGGGCCTCATGTTATTCTTATTGTTGAATGCAAAGTGGAATGTTAAGAATGTTTACAAAAGATATTAATACCCAAGGAATAAGCTTGCTGAGTTTCATGTAAGTGTCATGAATTAATCAAATCTTGATAGAAGTTTATCTCAATAATACTAATTCATCTTTGATATATTTAAATGAATAAAAAAGGCTGTGAAGAGATTTCATTAATATTAATTCATCTTTGATATATTTAAATGCATAAAAAAAGGTTGTGAAAAGATAATACATTTAAAAAATCACTTTGGTATAATTAAATGTAGAAAAAGGCTATGTGAAAAATATATCTCAAAAAAAAATTTTTACATTTAAAAGGAAAAAAATAAAAAGTGGAGGACTACAGCAAGGAGTCTATTAAAATAAAGAAGGAAATGGAGGAAAAGATTCACTTGTACAACCACTTTACCTTGAGAAGAAACTTGTCCTGGTGGTGAGGGTAAGAGAGGTGTTAGTGCAGGACACCAGAGGAGGGGTTAAGGAGAAGGTGGTGTTAGTGGCATACAGGCAGACACATTGATGAGTGACTCTGCCCTTGAGGCAGCAACACTACAGGCATCTTAAGACAGTGAGCATGAAGAAATGCATAACCACAAGTAGCTGCAGTGAGGAAAAGTAATATACACCTGGCCCCACTTGCAAAGCAACTGCACAACATAATTATGTACACAAGGAAACAAGAAATACTTAACATTAACATTACATTTACTATTACATGGCAGCAAAACAAGATTCAACTCCAGGAATAGTTCTGAAATTCTACAAGGTGAAAATACAGCATAATGTGTTAAAGAAGCAGCATACTGCGGAAGTGTTGCTTTGATCCTGTATTATCTTTGCTAGGTGTGTGAGTGTGAGTTACCTTGTGAGAGTTTCTATGTTGCGGATGTGCTGGTGTGGTGCTTTCTATCTCAAGATAAGGTCATAAAAACAGGCTGCACAAGAAATGCAAGTCTGCCACTGGAGTGAAGCAGCTGAAGTGGCCAACAGATGCAATGAAAGTACAATGTATCACCAAATACTGTACAGTGCAAGCCCCAGTGATACACGTTTAGCTACGCTCCCACTACACTATAACACTGCACCATCCTAAAAGGCTTTTGTCGTTTATAAAATAGCTTTTGAATGAGGGTCCTGTTCAGTGATTCTTAACACTTGAAACACTTTATTATACTTTGCATGAGTTAAAGCATAGATTAAATATATTTTTGAATAGCAAAGCAGCCCATATAAAGCCGAGGCTTAAAGGATCAGTTTTTCTAATAAAATGTGACTGCCTTACAGCATCCAATAACAATATCTTAACTGTAACACAAGATGCAGCATTACAAAAGCCTTTGAGAGATGAAGTGTGAGGTGCAGGCATCTCAGGTGTGGGACAGGTTAGTGGAAAGATATCAATCCTTCAGCAGAACAATTGTATACATTTCTTAAGTTACCAGAATTCATGCGAGAAGATAGGTGTTGCAATATGTGGTGACTATGTAAATGGAGGACAACTTGAATTTTACAATGAGGGTCTGATAAGCACTGTACAGCTGAGAAGTCTGACCTTCCTGTGAAATGTGTCCCACCCAGCCCCACATTCATCCCAGCCCTGCAGCACCATCTCACCTTATGCTTCTGCTGGAGGGAGATGACTGCCCCAATGTCCTTGGCTATCACTCCTGCCAGGCAAATTCTTTGCTTCTCAATAACCCAAGCCTCTTCTTCCTCCATGTCCACTTCAAACTGGAAGAGATCCCTCGCCTCTTCCAGCTTGAGTCTCCTCTCAGCTGCCTTCTTCAGGAGTGCACGCTGGCCCTGGTTCAGCTCCTGCAGCCTCTTCTGCAGCAGTGGTGCATCTTTGAGGTTGGAAGTCATGCATGCCTCACCTTGCTTGTTGAGGCGCTTGATGGTCTCCCCCATGGAGTGCACCTGCGATTCCATCAGGGCATGTTTCTGCAGCAGGTCCTCCACTGCAAGCAGGTGGCGCCCTACGTCGTCAGAACAGAAGTTCGCCTGCAATGTTTCAGTAACACAATTTTTTAGTTTGAAAGAATCATACAATTCCTCTTGTCAGCCAAGACCTGATCTCACATTGTCATTTGCCTTGACAAGGATGGTACTGGGTAATAAGTAGGACCTAACCTGATGATCAGTCACATCACATTAAACTTGGTCATGCCAAGTAAAGAGATGTGCTCACTCACTGTCATGTGTCACTCATTCACAGATGAAACCATTAACTACCGGCTCATTCGTGACTTCCAACAACAATCTATGCTCCAAATTCTAATAATCTGTAATATTCATAAGTTAAAAGAAAAGTCAAGTTATGATATAGAAATATACCCAAAAAAATCATGAGAATAATCAGTTTCAATGTATTTTGAAACGAGGTTAACACATGAAACCATAATCCAACACAACAATGAGGACACTCCTTGGTGAGGCCACAATGGCCCACCACCCACCACCAGCTCCCTCACCTCCAGCTCCTTGATGGAGGCAGTGATGGTGTCCACCTCCCTCATGATGGCCACCAGGATGCAGCAGTTGTGGAGGTAAGTCTTGTGCTTGTTGAGGAGGTCCAGCAGGTCACTCCACTTCTTGAGGATGTCCTTCTCCTTCTTGCGGATTGCTTCCTTGCCATGGTAATTCTCAATGTCCAACTCGTCTGCCATCTTGGTCAGGTCCTCAAACCTCTCTTGCTGTGGAGTGGTTGTAAAAGCCACTGTTACACCACCATAACAAAATAACTCTTATCGGGAGACTCAGTACCCCACATATTCTTTATGGCCACACTGATGAGTCAAGGAGGCAGCAGTCAGAGTGACTCACCCTGGCCAGAATGTCAGCGCTGATGGCCTCATGCTTCTTGACAGTCGCCTCCACCTGGGACAAGTTGCTGCCGTAGCGCGGGTCACTCAGCACCTGGATCATCTCCTCCAGGTAACCCTTGCGTAGGACGCTCTGTGGGCACCAGACACATCACACTCTTCACCACATTGCCTTTACTAAGTTGTGGTAAATGGAATAGTTTTCTAGCTTTGTAATTTAATGACTGATTCAGTTTGCTAAATTTTTTTTTACTGTGCTACAGAAAATAGGTTAGACATGTTAGAAATTAATCTTTCTAAGAAATTCTGTGATTTTTACTATTAAAACTAATGTACATTTACAACAAAGCTGCTGGCAAGAAAGCTCCAGTCCAAGATGAAGGACTCTGAGATAACATTCTTCTAAAAACACCTATTTAAAAATTTCAGGTCACTGGCTGCAGACACGACATAATGACTCAAAACAAAAGGACGGTGAATCCATTGCACAATATAAATGAGAAATATCACAACAAATCCTTCAGTATCTCATTCTTTCCTTTATTCTACCTGGCAACATTACACTCCAGTCCACATCTTCAGCCAGACTCTTCACACTGACACTCTGATGACTTTATGTTAAACCTTGCTTCTTACCTTCTTGTCAAACTTGTAAGCCAGCTGTTCAAGTCTCTCCTGTCGCAACAGCTCGTCTCTGAGAGCCACTTCACGGCGATGCTCGGCCTTCTCCAGTTTGTTCCATTCCCTCTCTATGTCATGTATCAATTGGCCATCCTTGGGAACATACACAGGCTGGTTGAGCGCCTTGAGACTTGCGTTAATGGAGAAGAACAACGCTTCGATCTCACTCCTCTCCTTATACCTGGAAGTGGATTCTTGCATCACACAGACGACCAAAAGATGTGATGGAGACACTGCCAGACATGTGTAAACTAAGAGGAATGCAGCTTATGCTTAAGACTTTCCTATAAATGGCAAGACCAGATGAGTGTCTAACATCAATGCTGGAAATCACAATGCCTATCAAGTGATCACAACTGAAATATCAAATCAAACTTGTCCTTACTTGGGTGGCTTCTCCTCTGTCCTGTATTTCTTGAACTGGAGAAGAAGTTTCTGAATGCCATCCAGGGAGTTTGGGAACTTCCTGCTGTCCAACTCCACAATCTTGCGGATGATCCACTCTAGCAGGGATGTGAGGATCTTCTCGTACTTAAGTTTGAGGTCATCCACATCCTTCAGCTGAGTGATGATCTACCAAAGAACAAAAGTAAAAGACTAGTGTTAGGAGAGATGATCTGTTTATCCATGTACCAGAATGGTAATTTTGCAAGAGGTGGCCTAGACAAAGCACTACACACTCACACATGCTATTCACACCATTAGCCCTGTCAGTCCCTGATGGAAAGGAACAGTCTTGTGGACCACCATACTGCACCCCAGGAGACAAGGGAAAACACTTCATGATTTGAAGAGAAGTGTAGCAACACCCAGTACAAAGATGACCCAGTACAAAGAAACAAAGTAAATGGTGAGCTGTTACTTACATTGGCAATTCTCTTGGATCCCTTGAGTTCATTCTTCATGCGGGCAAAGGTGTGGTAGTAAGAGGCAACGTAGGTGATGATGGACTTCTCGTCGGGCTTGTTGGTATCCACGTCTGGGAGACAAGGCAGGGTGTCACAGAGGGTTTGTCATGGCACAGCACCACACAGCAATATACATCACAAACCAAAGGTAGGATAATCTATTATATCAATGGTAATATTCTAATACTAGCCACTGCCCATCATTAGCTCAGTGAAGCTTGTACTCAAAAGCTCTTCATCTAGATATCCTAAATGTTTTTTGTCAATGAAGTTTCAAATTATGAATAAATATTGTGTATTTTGAAAACTGGCATACTTTTCTAACTTATAGGTTCAAATAACTTGTCATTCTTTTATCAAACATCATTTACAACCAATGTAAACTTTAAAAATTCATGAAAATAAAACACAAAATAGTACAATGCAACTTTTGTACTAAAATTAAGAAATGACACACAAGATAATACTGTAATTCAAACCATCACATCCATTCACCACCCTCCCCATACTGCCCACCAAAACAGCAATACCACACAACCACAAGCCACTCTGTTCCAGCCAGCCTACCTTCTGCATCAAGAATACTGGCAATGCCCAGGTGGGTCTCTGCCACAGTGAAGGCATTGTTGAGGTTGTCGATGTGGTTCTTCTGGATGAGGGAGCTGTAGTCGATGATGTCAGGCCGATGGGCGTGGATGAGTGCATTGAAGCCAAGACCGTCCCTCCACGACCCTGCATGAGATGAAGAAGTGAAATGTGAAGAATTTATCTGCAGTCACCCACACTCTCAACATTCCCCTCATAAGTGAATGCCTTACACAGATGACAAGTAATTACCCTTCTCTATGGAACCTATCATATTCTGGAAAACAAAGAAGTGGTTGGAATGTCACTCTATCTATCCATCACTGCAACAGAACCTGGGTATCAGCAACATGAATGGTGTATAATGTAATGAGAAAAACTAGACTACTTTCACTCAGTACCATAATGGACAAGATCATAAACTGGCAACTCCTCCTGCATGCTGATCCCCATCATTAGCTAACATGGTGGGTATAGGCAGGGCCCCATCTGTTCTTCCACGGCTTGTGACTGCCAATGTCCTGCTAACAATGCTGGGACATTAAGGGCCAATGCACACTATAGGGACGGCCATGGTACGCTCACGGTCCAGTCACATATTACATGCATTTCAATGGAAGCATTCACATTGGTGCTCACAGTCCCCATTGAAATGCATGCAATAATATGTGACTGAACCATGGTCTGAGCATGGATCGCTCCTCAAGACACTGGGTGAACTGGGTGGAGGAGAGTAGGCCAGGCTCACCAACTGTGATCTTAACAAGGCGAGTCCAGCAGCCTTCAGTAATTAACATCACACTGTGTTCTCTTATTCGACTTCGACTTAAAACTCTCCAAGTACAGCTGATGATAATGAGGGAGAGAGAAATATGACAATTATGTAACTTATAAGGGAGGAAGTGTAAATATGTCAATACTCCAGTTAGATACATGCTGTGCTTCCGAGAGAGAGAGAGAGAGAGAGAGAGAGAGAGAGAGAGAGAGAGAGAGAGAGAGAGAGAGAGAGAGAGAGAGAGAGAGAGAGAGAGAGAGAGAGAGAGAGAGAGAGAGAGAGAGAGAGAGAGAGAGAGAGAGAGAGAGAGAGACTGAACTTACGAGAGAAGTCTTCAATTTGCACGCCCCTGTATCCTGCAGTCTTCCTTTGACACCACAAGAGCAAGGCGTCTTTGGCGGATTTCTTCTCGCTGCTTTCATTCTCCTCGTCCTAAGAAGTGGAAATAAAAAAGGAAAAATTAGTCTCCCCTCAATGCCACCTAGATATATAAAAATAAACTATATATTGACACTAACAATATACGAATTAGTAATCCAAGGAGATATATTCTATGACACCTAAATAGCCTGATTAAACAGAGTATTGATAGACATGTGTTTTCTTTCCCTCTGCTAATACATGAATACAAATTCATGAATGAATACGATCATGTGAAAGAGTCAAATCCTCAAATATTCTAAATATCGTTTGTTTTAATCTACGTCACTCAGAATTATCAATTTCCATCACCACCATACATGGTTCTCCACTTGCCACGTTAATTTATGCTAATATATATATATATATATATATATATATATATATATATATATATATATATATATATATATATATAGTTCCTTTTACTTTCCATCACTCGATACTAACAATTTCTATCACCACCACACATTGTTCTCAACTTACCACGTCAATTTCAATCTCCTGAATTTGGAAGCGGAGGATGATGGTCCAGATGAGGCCGAGGATGAGACGCGGGTTGCCATCCACGATGTCCTCGGCGCCAATACTCTCCAGGCGAACCTGCGCAGGAAAGGCGAGGGGATTAGTGGAGAGAGAGAGAGAGAGAGAGAGAGAGAGAGAGAGAGAGAGAGAGAGAGAGAGATTCACACAACCAAGTCGAAACGTGTACACGAGTCGAACCTCGCCAAACCAACTAAACACACTGCTCTCCCTCACCTCTCTCTCTCTCTCTCTCTCTCTCTCTCTCTCTCTCTCTCTCTGGAAAACAAACCTATTGCAAAGTGTGTGTGTGTGTGTGTGTGTGTGTGTGTTCACAGGACAATCTTATCAGCACTCCTCATGTCTAGTCTCTAACTGAAGCACCATTACAGTCTATCTCCCCCTTCTCCATCCCTGCCCATTCCCTTCCCCGACGAAATGCACCCAAGCGGAGATTAGAGAAAAGGCAAACTCCCGCCATCAAACACACTACTGACGAAGCTTGGAAGGGTCCGTTACCATTACGTCATCAGCCAGGTGTTCTATTATCATGCCGGGGAGGAAGGAAGGAAGGAAGGAGGGAAGGAGAGAAAAAGAGGGAGAGAGGGAGGGAGGGAAGCGCCACACACTCGCTCTCTACCCTCCCTCCTGATGTCATGGTTACTTCCTCCTCCTCCTCCTCCTCCTTCTCCTTATTTCCTTCCTACTTGCTTCGCCGCTAACGGAAAGGAGGAAAAATAGTATTTTTTTTTTCGTGTTTTATGATGCATTTTATAGTGTGTGTGTGTGTGTGTGTGTGTGTGTGTGTGTGTGTGTGTGTGTGTGTGTGTGTGTGTGTGTGTGTGTGTGTGTGTGTGTGTGTGTGTGTGTGTGTGTGTGTGTGTGTGTGTCCATCTACTGCCCACAACAACCTCTCTTTTATTGCATGTCTTACTGGTAACGGACTGAGGAGTGCATGAAAATTACACACTTCCTTCATAAACTCTCTCTCTCTCTCTCTCTCTCTGGCCATGTATCATTCAATAAACCTCTTCTTCTTCCCCTCCTCCTCAGCACTGGGTCGGGAGGGTCAACTGAGGGCGTGGCGGCCGGGCGGGTGTGGCCTGACTTCCGACCACCACAATGAAACGGAAGACTATGCAAGATAAATCGGGCGGCTCTCTTCATATCCTGGCCTTGGTGCAATCCCCATCACCTGCCTGCCATTATTAGAAGTGGCTGGCTATTAATTCACTGGTGTTGCGTCAAAGTGTAGATGGTGATTAAATGAAAATAGCTTTGTGATAATGGCAGCGCGCGTGTAGTTAGCCGCGCAGGAAATTTGAGTGTTAGATGCGTGACCGATATTGTTCTTTTGTTCTTTCGTTATCGTTTCGTTTGTGTGTGTGTGTGTGTGTGTGTGTGTGTGTTTTCTATTGGTTGAATAACGGTCTGTATATGAATAACGGTGGAGTAAACGTGGATTGCTTGTGTATGGATGAATGTCTTGACTCACTAGTTCAATATCCATCTCATTTTACTTGTCCATATACCCATTCATCTACCTGACTGGCTATCTATACGTCAATCAGTGAAGTCAGTCGATCATTCTCTCTTCCTATCTATCTAGCTTTCCTTTCATCTATCTGCTTTTCTGCCTATCTGCACGTCCCGTCTGTAAACAAGCATTCAGTTTCATGATTTCGACACGTTGCTTGGCTGAGTAACACCAACACAATTTCTCCATCCATCTAACCGTGAGTGTAATGTTGTGCCTTGCCGGCGCAGCGGAGACTAAAATTAAACATGACGTAACCACTGATACGTCATACAGAACACCACCACAACACCCCGCGTGCTCCCTTCAGTTGCCTTGCCTAACAGTGCCGCCCGATGATGTAAGCCAGCCAGACCCACGCCATGGAGGAGGAAGGGAAGGGAGAGGCTGGGATGGGATAGGGAGGGGAGGAAGGCTGGGATAGGGGAGATGCAATGCTGAAGTATGCAAGCCACTGGTTTTGGAACGATCTGGGTTTTTCATAAGGGCTGTTTTCAAAGGCCATAGAGGTGATCAGACGGGTTCTCAAGGGTGTTTTTCTCTCACTCTCTCTCTCTCTCTCTCTCTGGTTGATATGTAGAATCATTGTTGAATTAAAACTACTACTAAAAACCACAGTAATTTTCACTATGGTATACCTAAAAATTGTTGAAGTAACGTGCTAGAATGTTTGTTCTTGGAGGAGGCTTTTTTATTTATTTATTTATTTATTTATATTTTAGAAACGTCACGCGTGGGGTATCTTTTTATCTTGACCTTATTGGTGGCATGATTTTTTGCCAAGTTTGGTCTTCATATCACTATCACCAAGTTTGGTCTTTATATCACTATCACCACCCAATGCGCAATGCTGCCTCTGAGGGATGCAAAATCACGGAGACGGCTGCTGGTGGCGGCGGTGGTGGTTATGGCACCTCACACACGCCTGCTTTACATCCGTCTCCTCATTACAACGACCAACCGCTATCTGCTGCAGCGTGGAGGGTGTGGGTGGCGTGCAAACCTGTCCCAGTCCTTGCCTTCCCTCAGCGCTGCCTGCACCTGCCTGCACCTGCCGCCTGCCTGCCTACATACACCTCGACTATCACGGCTAAATTTTCAGCTTCGCGCCTCACTGCTGCGCCCCCGCCCGCCCCGCATGACAAAGGGCGCTCGCCGGTTGAGGGCGCGCCGCCACCCGCAGCCCTCACTAACGGATCAGGCATTCAAACACGGACGTGGGCTGGGCGTAGGCAAACACGGGCCGGGTGGAGGGCGAGAGGGGCCTCTGCGGTAGGGGAGGGAGAGAGGAAGGAAGGGAGGGAGGGAGAGAGAGGGGAGGAGGGTGACAATGAGTGCCGGACGCGGGAACCAACCCCAGCCTCCCCACCGCGACTCGACCTCCCGCA
>NC_087157.1:33440615-33443115 GCF_035594125.1 Scylla paramamosain
GGGCGGCAGGAGGAGGAGGAGGAGGAGGAGGAGGAGGAGGAGGAGGAGGAGGAGGAGGAGGAGGAGGAGGAGGAGGAGGAGGCGGGAAGAGGTGGGAAGAGGCGAGAGGAGACAGGATTGTGAAGATATCGGAAGGCGAGGCAGAGAGAGAGAGAGAGAGAGAGAGAGAGAGAGAGAGAGAGAGAGAGAGAGAGAGAGAGAGAGAGAGAGAGAGAGAGAGAGAGAATGTGCGGGCGTAAGGGCGCGCTGGTCACCTGAACGCAAGACGAAGGGAGCGATAAGGCACGTCAAGGTCACCAAGGAGGAGGAGGAGGAGGAGGAGGAGGAGGAGGAGGAGGAGGAGGAGGAGGAGGGACAAAGAATAAGAGGAAAAAAGTAAAGCAAATAAATGAAAGTAATAATAGGAAAAAAAAACATAATAGGAAAATATAAAAGTGGAAGAGGAGGAAGAAGAAGAGAAGGAGGAAACGATAAAAAAAGAAAAATAATAAAAAATAAAAAAACAAGCGTAAGAATGGAGAGAGAGAGAGAGAGAGAGAGAGAGAGAGAGAGAGAGAGAGAGAGAGAGAGAGAGAGAGAGAGAGACAAATATGGCAATGGAGTGAGATAGGGGTTAGAAAGTGAGAGAGAGAGAGAGAGAGAGAGAGAGAGAGAGAGAGAGAGAGAGAGAGAGAGAGAGAGAGAGAGAGAGAGAGAGAGAGAGAGAGAGAGAGAGAGAGAGAGAGAGAGAGAGAGAGAGAGAGAGATGGAGACGACAGCGGGTGGTCTCGAGGCCGTTGCAGGAGGAGAAGGAGGAGGAGGAGGAGGAGGAGGAGGAGGAGGAGGAGGAGGAGGAGGAGGAGGAGGAGGAGGAGGAGGAGGAGGAGGTGTGGCGTCGTAGCCTCCTCTTCTTTTTCCTCATCAGAAAACATCAATTACTCTTCTCTCTCTCTCTCTCTCTCTCTCTCTCTCTCTCTCTCTCTCTCTCTCTCTCTCTCTCTCTCTCTCTCTGTTCCCTCCCTCATTCTTCAGTCTTCCTCCCTTCTCTCCCTCCCTTTTCTCCCCTTCCTTTCCCTTCCCTTCCCTCCCCTCCCATCTCTCCCTTCCTCCTCCTCCTCCCATCAATTGGCACGTGTAAAGAGGGGAGTGACTTGGCGAAATGGAGAGGAAGGGGAGAGGGGAGAGGAGAGAGGGGAGAGGGGAAGAGAATGAGGGAAGATGAGGGGGAAGGAAGGAAGAGGAGAGGAAATAAGGGAGGACAGAAGAGGAGGATACGAAAGTAGAAGGAAAAAGAGAGGAAGGGAGAGTAAAGAGAGAGAGAGAGAGAGAGAGAGAGAGAGAGAGAGAGAGAGAGAGAGAGAGAGAGAGAGAGAGAGAGAGAGAGAGAGAGAGAAAGATTTACTTCATACCATTAGCTAAGTTTTGTCTCCCCTCTCCCTCTCTCTCTCTCTCTCTCTCTCTCTCCCAAGTTGGGGGTGTGGCGCAGACGAGACAACCAGGTGGGCTTACACTCTCCTCCTCCTCCTCCTCCTCCTCCTCCTCCTCCTCCCCCTCCACCCCCTCCACCCCCTCTCCCTCCTCAAGAAATAGGATGTGGTGGAAATTTCAACGGATGGTTAGATAGTGAGCACGAGAGAGAGAGAGAGAGAGAGAGAGAGAGAGAGAGAGAGAGAGAGAGAGAGAGAGAGAGAGAGAGAGAGAGAGAGAGAGAGAGAGAGAGAGAGAGAGAGAGAGAGAGAGAGAAAGTATAAAAAAAACAGAACAACAAATTTATGAATAAAAAAATGAAAACAAAATAAAATAAAGACGAAAATAAATATAAAAGGAAAATTTTGAAACTTTCCTATTCCTCCTCCTCCTCCTCCTCCTTCTTCTTCTTCCTCCTCCTCCTCTTCATCTTCATTATCAAATTTCTTCTCTCCCTTCTCCTTCCTTTCTTCTCTATTCCACCCTTTCTCTTCTCTTCTCTTCTTCTCCTCCCTTCCTTCTCTCCTTTCCTCCATTCCTCTCTCCCACCTCCAAACCGCAAAAGGGAAGTGGTGTCGCTATCAACTCTCTCTCTCTCTCTCTCTCTCTCTCTCTCTCTCTCTCTCTCTCTCTCTCTCTCTCTCTCTCTCTCTCTCTCTCTCTCAAGTAAAGATTGCACTTTTTGATAACCCTTTCGCTCCCTTCCCTTCACTTCCCTTTATCTCTTCTTCCCTTCCTCCCATTCCTCCTTCCCTTCCTCCTTATCTCCTTTCTCCCTTTCTTTCTATTCTCCCTCCTCTTCTTCCTCGTCAGCCTCTTTTCCTCTTATTCTCTTCTTCTTATTATTATTTTCTTCCTGTGTCGTATTTTCTCCTCGTTTTCGTCCTCCTACTCTTCTTCTTCGTCTTCTTCTTCTTCTTTGTCCTTCTCCTTCTCCTCCTCTTCTTCTTCTATTCCTCTTTTATCTTTCTTTTCTCTACTTCTTGACTGTCTCTTCTCTCTTCTTTCCATGTCCCTTATATTACATCCTCCTCCTCCTCCTCCTCCTCCTCCT
>NC_087157.1:33475615-33485615 GCF_035594125.1 Scylla paramamosain
CTGTCATAAACACACACACACACACACACACACACACACACACACACACACACACACACACACACACAGACTAATTACGACCACGGCAGACGGAAGTGGTGACTTAAAACGACCATCCATTACCACAATGCTGAGAGAGAGAGAGAGAGAGAGAGAGAGAGAGAGAGAGAGAGAGAGAGAGAGAGAGAGAGAGAGAGAGAGAGAGAGAGAGATTGTAATAATATTTTCCTGACAAAACAACAATTTCTTAGAACTTAGAGAGAGAGAGAGAGAGAGAGAGAGAGAGAGAGAGAGAGAGAGAGAGAGAGAGAGAGAGAGAGAGAGAGAGAGAGAGAGAGAGAGAGAGAGAGAGAGAGAGAGATGAATCAAGGTACAAATGAGTAACACACGTCCTCCTCCTCCTCCTCCTCTTCCTCCTCCTCCTCCTCCCCCTCCTCCCCCTCCTCCCCCTCCTCACCTCAGGGAAATTGACCACCCTGCCGTGCATAGTCTCAGGCCACCCTTGGACAAGGTGTTAACCTGGTAAGTCCCCCGGGCCAGGGTTACGGTGAAGCCACTGGGCAGCAGCAGTGGTGGATTGGACTGCAGGCAGATGATCCCTTGACGGGACAATGGCTGGAGTTCCAAGGTCCTAGTTAGCTGGACCATGCCTTAGCTTTAGTTAGCTGGGGGCTGCGATTTAGAGAAGTGTGGCGGTCTCTACACTAATTTAGCCTCCCTGGGAACCAGTTGTTGATGTGAGTCACCCGCCTCTCCCTTGCTAATGGCGGTCCTTTCATCTCTATCCTTCATAATGACTGGTTCTCATTATTTTTCCATCCTTCTCTCATACTATACAAGGAATATTTCAGTTTCTTGGTCTCTCTGGAAGTGCGTCTGATAGTCTCTAGAGTCGGTGGAGAACACCTGGCGACAGGTGCCACCGGCCAGGCCTCGCAAGGGTCGCAGAGGTGTGTCAGACGTGGCTGAAGGTGGGGTTGGGTGCTGGTTCCGTTCCCCCATCTTGCCCACTTTGCCTAGAGTGACTACGCCGGCCCCACTCTATGGGACAGAACTGTGAGGACAATAGCTGCAAGCGCCGGGTTGTGAAAGTCTCACTCGTGTCCGAGACTCTAGGCAAGCGATTGGTCTTTATGGTATTTTCAAGACCCTGTGGGAGCTAACTCCCAGTGTTGGAGGCATCCAACACAGCAGTATCTGATTTCCATGCATAAACTTTTCATTTGCTCAATTTATGGTCACATCTTATCTGAAATTTCGAAAGTGCTCTGATTAAACAGTCATGCCTTCTCTTCTCAGACAATGCGAAGCCTGTCGTGGCAGGTTTGCCCCTCAGTATTTTAGAAATTCTTCTGCCTGCAGGTTGTGTCACCTCAATAGCAAGGTAGAGAGACTCAACGAGAAATACGAGGAGAAGTGCAAGCAGTATGAGGACGTCGTGCAACAGCTAGAAGCACTAAAAGAGTTCGTTGTCTCTAATACAGGTTGCACCTCCACAGATGTTGTTCCTGCCATCCCTGACAGACCTGCCTCCTCCACTCTAGGGGCTCCTGCCCGCCCACATGCTGAGCTTGCAGAGTCACCATTCATATTAGTCAAAAATCGTGCCACCACCACTAATGTTAAAAACTTTTTGCCCATCTCAACACACAACAGGTACCAGATCCTAGCTGAAGAGGAGGAAGATGCACAAGAGACGAGACTGGTCGGAGACTCAATAGTCAGAGGTCAGCTCTCTGAGTTCTGTGGCAGGGCTCGTAGGACACGTAAGCGTCTGTGCATGCCTGGTGGACGCTTAGACGACATCACGGCAGCATGTGACGAGGCAGCCTGCGGATCTAACAATAACACCCTCTTTATTATTCACGCAGGTACAAATGATGTTGAAAACACTAGGTCTGAAGAGCTCATGGAAAAGTTCAAGAAGATGATACAGCGCTTCAAAACTAAATCCAATAATATTATTGTTTCAGGTATCCTCCCCCGCATCAGGGCACCGGCTGTCTTCTACAACAGAGCCTTCAGCACTAACAGCCGTCTCCGTTCTCTTTGCACAGAGGAAGGTGTAGACTTTGTTAATCTATGGGACAACTTTTATAATAAACCTTCTCTATTTCAGCCGGATGGTTTACACCTAAATGGAATTGGAGCAGCACGACTTGGTAGACTCCTTAGTAATAAAGTTTCTATTTTCAGACCAAAAAACGACCAGCAAGATCGTGTAGCCCCAGGCTCTTAGTAGCCTCCTCGCGCAACCCAACCTCCATGTGCAACACTATAAAAGCTTGCCTAATCAACGCTCGCAGCCTTAGAAATAAATTTTCAGATTTAGAAACCCTGGCAGCTGTAGAAAACTACCACATTATTGGTATTACTGAATCTTGGCTGAACTCTGCAAACAGAGACTTTCTTGCGGAATACAACTTGCCAGGTTATGAAATGTTCAGCAGTGAAAGAAAAGACAGGATAGGTGGCGGTGTATTGCTGTATGTAAAAGCCAGTCTTCAGCCAACCATACTAAAAACCGAAAAGATTAACAATATAGATTCAATCTTCTTGCATTTAAGAGTACGTTCTAAGAAAACTGCTATAGGTCTTATTTATAGGCCTCCGGTTCACAATGTTTCCTCCGATAAGAATTTACAAGATCAAATCACTGAAATAAGTAACACTTTTGATACAGTCATCTGTGGAGACTTCAATCTACCTGTTAACTCATGGGGAAATCCACTTAACTCTCACTCTGGTCACGACTTGTATAATAATTTATTAGAATGTTCCCTAAAGCAACACGTTCAAGGACCCACACGAGGTGACAACATATTAGATCTTGTTCTTTCAACAAACGATGACTTAATATCTAACGTTAATATTGGTCCTGAATTTAGTACAAGTGACCACAAGATTGTCTCCTTTAACATCAACCTTCAAGCATATAAGGACATTGTTAGCAACGAAAAAGTTTTCATATATAAAAAAGGAGACTACGACAGACTCAGGTCAATTCTTTCTGTCGCAGATTGGAACGCTGAACTTGGCGAAAGTAACATTGAGGAATCATGGGCGAAATTTAAGTACATTTTAGAAGATGCTGTGAAGACATGTATCCCTATGCGTAAAAGACGTCCATGCAAGAGAAATAAACCTAAATGGTGGACAAACAAGATTGAGTCACAACTACTGCAGAAAAATCGTGCCTACCGTAAATATTTGTCCTCTCAGAATGAGGCTGATAAACTAGAATACGACAGACTCCGACGCGAATCAAAAAAGCTCATTAGACAGAGTAAGAAAAATCTAGAAATGTATATTGCAAGCATTGCGAAATCCAATCCCAAAGAATTTTACAGTTACGTTCGAAATAAAAAAGTCATTACATCTCACATTAATCACATTACACTAGATAACGGTAATTTTGTCACCGGAGAAACTCAGATCGCGGACACACTGAATGATTATTTTGCTTCAATTTTTACAGAGGAAAATACTCATACAATCCCCGAACCACTCCTTATGCTCCACAACATAACCCCCTTAAGTGTCTGCGTTTTTCATGAAAACGAGATAATCAAAGTAATTGATCAGATGAAAACTGACAAAGCCCCCGGCCCAGATGGTATTGCACCACGTGTCTTGAAAGAAACTAAATTCCAAATTTGTAAGCCCCTTTCGTTGCTTTTCACCAAATCATTTAACTGCGGTAAGGTTCCCGAGGATTGGAAGTTAGCTAACGTTACCCCTATAGAAAAGAAAGGCGATAATTCACTTCCAAGTAACTACAGACCTATCAGCCTTACATCTGTAGTATGTAAACTAATGGAAACAGTAATTCGCAATAATTTAGTGAACTTTCTAGAGGAAAATGATTTAATCAATGACTCGCAGCATGGCTTCCGAAACAGACGTTCTTGTCTAACTAATCTGCTTGATTTCTTTTATGATGTTTTCACCATGTACGACGAAACAAAGGCAGTAGATATAGTGTATCTAGATTTTCAAAAAGCTTTTGACAAAGTTCCCATAAGCGGCTACTAGCTAAATTGAAGTCACATGGTATAAATGGAAAACTTCTCAATTGGCTTGAAGACTGGCTGTCTGAGAGAAAACAGCGCGTTGTTTTAAATGGTAAATTTTCAAACTGGCGAGAAGTTCTAAGTGGTGTACCACAGGGATCAGTGCTCGGCCCTGTTCTTTTCCTTATTTACGTTAATGATATCGATGAGGGTCTCACCTGCAAAGTATCTAAGTTCGCTGATGATACAAAAATAATGAATAAAGTAGTCACGCCTGAGGATAAAAGAAAATTACAATCTGATCTTGACCACTTAGCCACTTGGTCAGACAAGTGGCAGATGAGCTTCAATGTAGATAAATGTAAAGTGTTGCACATTGGTAATAACAATGATCACACTGATTACTTAATGAACGGTACCGAGCTTCTTAAGGTTAAGGAGGAAAAGGACTTGGGTGTTATAATTACCTCAGACCTCAAGTCAAGTAAACACTGCTCGGAAGTAGTTAAAACAGCAAATAAATTGGTTGGGTTTATTGGTAGGACTTTCGAATTCAAATCAGAAGGGGTAATTCTCACATTGTTTAATACACTTGTCCGACCTCTACTTGAGTATTGCGTCCAGTTCTGGTCACCCCATTACAGGAAAGATATAGACAAGCTGGAGAGAGTCCAAAGAAGAGTTACCAAGTTGATCCCACGACTGCGGAACAAGCCTTATGAGGAGCGCTTGAGGGAACTCAACTTGTTCAGTTTAGAGAAACGGCGAATGCGAGGTGACTTAATTGAATTGTTTAAGATGTGTCGGGGCTTTGATAACGTAAATGTAAACAACTATCTCATCATTGACAGTTCCAACACCACTCGAAATAATGGCTACAAGATTATAGGTAAGCGTTTCAGATCAGACGAGGCTAAGTATTATTTCTTTAATAGAATTGTAAATGTCTGGAACTCTCTCCCAGCACATATTGTCGATAGTAACACAATAGAAACTTTTAAACAAAGGTTGGACAATCACCTCGCAGCAACCCCTCATATAACGTACTTTGCGCCTACATAAAATGTTTTTTTTAGTTAGTTAGTGTAGTGAATAGTATAATTTCTCTTTCATCCTTTCCTATCACATCTTAGCCTTTCCTCCTCCCTATACTCTCCTGTTTTTCCTTCCTTGATCTCTAGTGTCCTCCATCCTCTAACTCTTAGAATCTGTAGTGGTAGTGGTAGAATAGACACACAGACAGCCTCGTTAGGCCCAGTAGGGCTGTTGCTGTCTGTTCTTTCCTTTGTATTCCCTTTGTATTCCTCTTACGTCACCTCATTCTCACCTCCACACAATTACTAAAGGTATGATAATGGCCGTTCATTGTTGTTGTTGTTGTTGTTGTTGTTATATATGGCGGTGGTGGTGGTAGTGGTAGTGGTGGTGGTGGTAGTGGTGGTGGTGGTGGACACACAAAAGGAGACCGGAAATAACTCCACTGTCCGCTGCGGGGGAGGAGGAGGAGGAGGAGGAGGAGGAGGAGGAGGAGGAGGAGGAGGAGGAGGAGTATGTTGTATCAGTCAATGCGATTCTAGGGAATTTAACTGAGGTTTAAGTTGGGTTGGAGGAAGAGGAGGAGGAGGAGGAGGAGGAGGAGGAGATAGGGAAGGATAAGGAATACAAAGGAACACAAAAGAAAAGCAAAATAGAAGCAGACGAACAAAGAAATATACAAAGAAAAAAAGAAAAAGAAACAAGAATTAGTGTCAATCAACTGGAGGAGGAGGAGGAGGAGGAGGAGGAGGAGGAGGAGGAGGAGGAGGAGGAGGAGGAGGAGGAGGAGGAGGAGGAGGAGGAGGAGGAGAATTGGTGACTAAATGACAAAATCGGATTAAATAGAATATAAAGTAGATTAGTGGAAGAGAGGGAGGAGGAGGAGGAATACAAAGGAATACAAAGGAAAGCCAAACAGCAACAGACCTTTTGGTCCTTGCAAGGCTGTTTGGTAACTACTACTAACTAGCTACAGGGAAGAGAGACAGGACAGCATAGCAGAAGGCTCCTCCCCACCCACCACTCCCTCCAGCTTGCGCTGGCATGGAAATAGTTGGGAAAAGTACCATGCAGTATGGAAAAACTGACATGGAAATTTTCATAGGAAAGGATGAAAGGAAGTTCTACTATTCACCCTACGGTGAACTCTATACGCCTATCTCAAAGTTAATACGAGTTAGAGGAGGAGGAGGAATACAAAGGAATACAAAGGAAAGAACAGACAGCAACAGCCCTACTGGGCCTAACGAGGCTGTCTGTGTGTCTATTCTACCACTACCACTACAGATTCTAAGAGTTAGAGGATGGAGGACACTAGAGATCAAGGAAGGAAAAACAGGAGAGTATAGGGAGGAGGAAAGGCTAAGATGTGATAGGAAAGGATGAAAGAGAAATTATACTATTCACTACACTAAAAAAAAAAAAAAAAAAAAAAAAAAAAAAAAAAAAAAAAAAAAAAAAAAACATTTTATGTAGGCGCAAAGTACGTTATATGAGGGGTTGCTGCGAGGTGATTGTCCAACCTTTGTTTAAAAGTTTCTATTGTGTTACTATCGACAATATGTGCTGGGAGAGAGTTCCAGACATTTACAATTCTATTAAAGAAATAATACTTAGCCTCGTCTGATCTGAAACGCTTACCTATAATCTTGTAGCCATTATTTCGAGTGGTGTTGGAACTGTCAATGATGAGATAGTTCTTTACATTTACGTTATCAAAGCCCCGACACATCTTAAACAATTCAATTAAGTCGCCTCGCATTCGCCGTTTCTCTAAACTGAACAAGTTGAGTTCCCTCAAGCGCTCCTCATAAGGCTTGTTCCGCAGTCGTGGGATCAACTTGGTAACTCTTCTTTGGACTCTCTCCAGCTTGTCTATATCTTTCCAGTAATGGGGTGACCAGAACTGGACGCAATACTCAAGTAGAGGTCGGACAAGTGTATTAAACAATGTGAGAATTACCCCTTCTGATTTGAATTCGAAAGTCCTACCAATAAACCCAACCAATTTATTTGCTGTTTTAACTACTTCCGAGCAGTGTTTACTTGACTTGAGGTCTGAGGTAATTATAACACCCAAGTCCTTTTCCTCCTTAACCTTAAGAAGCTCGGTACCGTTCATTAAGTAATCAGGAGGAGGAGGAGGAGGATGAGGAGGAGGAGGAGGAGGAGGAGGAGGAGGAGGAGGAGGAAGACAAAATAAATGATTGATTTGCTATATGAGAGAGAGAGAGAGAGAGAGAGAGAGAGAGAGAGAGAGAGAGAGAGAGAGAGAGAGAGAGAGAGAGAGAGAGAGAGAGAGAGAGAGAGAGAGAGAGAGAGAGAAATATAGTAACAGAATTTATTGCACCGGAAGAGAATCAGACATGGTAGTGAGAGGGAGAGGGAGAGGGAGAGAGGGAGAGGGAGGGAGAGAGGGAGAGGGAGAGAGGGAGGGAGGGAAAAGGAATGGGAGAGGGTAAAAATAACGAGGACATAGGATGAGAGAGAGAGAGAGAGAGAGAGAGAGAGAGAGAGAGAGAGAGAGAGAGAGAGAGAGAGAGAGAGAGAGAGAGAGAGAGAGAGAGAGAAAGGGGAAAAAATACACAAAAAACAAACAAACAAATAACGAAAAAAAACACACACGATAAAAGAAAACAAAAAAAAGTAAAAAAATGAAAAGGAAAAAAATACGAACCCAATAAATAAATAAATAAAGAAAGAAAGAAAGAAATAAAGATGAAACACAAAACACAATAAATAAATAAATAGAGAAATGAAGAAGAAAAAAATAAAGAAATAAACAAAAAGAAAGAAACAAGGAAGGAAGGAAGGAAGGAAGGAAGACACATGCACACAAACACACAAACAAACAAACAAACAAACAAACAAACAAACAAGCAAACAAACATAAAGGAAAACAAACAAGATAAAAAAATAAAAAATAAAATAAAAAATAAAATCAACTCTACATGTACATTCTCTCTAAACCAAAAATTTCACACGCCCATCTGTTGGACCATGGGGGGGAGGTGGGCGTGGGGGGAGGCGTTGGAGGGAGGGGGGATGGGATGCGGGAGGGCGTGGACGTTTGTGTATGGGCGTGAAGGTCGTGGTGGTGGTGGTGGTGGTGGTGGTGGTGGTGGGGGTGACTGTTCAGCATGAGGAGCCGACGCCTTACAAAACTGAAGGTTGAAATGTATGTGTGTGTGTGTGTGTGTGTGTGTGTGTGTGTGTGTGTGTGTGTGTGTGTGTGTGTGTGTGTGTGTGTGTGTGTGTGTGTGTGTGTGTGTGTGTGTGTGTGTGTGTGTGTGTTGCATTGTGGTTCTTCTATCATCTATGTCCTTGTTCTTCTTCCTCTTCTTCTTTTTCCTCCTCCTCCTCTCTATTTTTTCCTTCTATCGCTAGCCTCTTTTTTTTTTCCTTTATTTTCCTCCTCCAGTGTGTGTGTGTGTGTGTGTGTGTGTGTGTGTGTGTGTGTGTGTGTGTGTGTGTGTGTGTGTGTGTGTGTGTGTGTGTGTTTTCCTTCTCTCATTTACTCAAACACTGTCTCTATATCACAATTTCCTTTAACATTCCCGTCTCTCTCTCTTATTCCTCCTCCTCCTCCTCCTCTTCATTCCTTTACTTACCTTCATTCACTCTCACATCCTTAATTTTTCTTTCTATCCTCCTCATTCGTTTACTTCCTTCAACTTTCTCTCTCCTTCCTTTCTATCCTCCTCCTCCTGCATCGACACATCCACTACCAAACACCCAACCGGTTTTCCTGGGTCTCTTATTCAAAACCAGCTGGCCCACTCACTCGCTTCAAGATCCGGGATACCACTTCAACCCTCCCCCCTCCCAACCCGACCAAACGTTTTTACCAAGTGCTACCATAAGGGAATCTAGATATCTCCTGTGGGTTTTTGCCTATCAGATCCTTGACGGCCTCGATGAAGCACCCTTGCACACTTTATCCACCGTAAGGGAATCAACACATCTCCCGGGGTTTTTTGCCTATATGAGTCTTGACGGCCTCGATGAAGCACTCTCGCGGCCTCACGTAAGGGCCTCGGAAGGTCTCCCGGGGGTTTTTTACCTATCAGATCCTTGACCGCCTTGATGTAGCCACTTGCGACCACGCCCTTTCTCATCTACACTTCTCAATCTTCTTCACTGACATTTTCCTTCCCTTTGAGTCTAATACAAGTAATTTTTTGTATATCCAGGGATCTTTATTTATTTCAGGGCTACGTTATTCAAGTAGATGTATATTCTCTCTCTCTCTCTCTCTCTCTCTCTCTCTCTCTCTCTCTCTCTCTCTCTCTCTCTCTCTCTCTCTCTCTCTCTCTCTCTCTCTCTCAGCAGTCAGATCATATCCGTCTCTTGTTCGTTTTCTTCTTACGGCGCCGATTGACCTCCTTGTCGCGACGCCCAGATGTCTATCAGTCTATCTATCTGGCCGTCTATCTGTCTGTCTATCTATTCATCAATCTATTTATGTATCTATTAATTCGTCTGTATAGGGGTCTGGCTATCTATCTATCTATCTGTCTGTCTATTCCTCTATTAATCTGTTCATTTAATTATTTATCTATCAATTAATATGTCTGTCTATCCATCAGGGTCTTAATTTTATGCTTTAATGAGTTTTTAAAGTATAATTATTTTCTATCTTATTCTTTCCTTCTTATGTATTTTCTTGTACACTAATTGTCTGTCTG
The DNA here is from genome assembly GCF_035594125.1 of Scylla paramamosain. Taxonomy (NCBI): domain Eukaryota; kingdom Metazoa; phylum Arthropoda; class Malacostraca; order Decapoda; family Portunidae; genus Scylla; species Scylla paramamosain. The sequence continues at coordinate 33,485,352 of NC_087157.1, forward strand.
TCTGTCTGTCTGTCTGTCTGTCTGTCTGTCTGTCTGTCTGTCTATCTGTCTGTCTATACAACAATGCCTTAATTTTTCACAATGATAAGTTTCAACAGTATAATAATTAGTTTCTTTCTTCTCTTTATCATTATTATCATCTTCCTTTTTTTCTCTTTCTTAACACCAGTCTCTTGTATCTCTTTTTTTCTTTCTTCTTCTTCTTCTTCACTTAAAACTATATTATCAGTGCCTCCATGTCTCTCTCTCTCTCTCTCTCTCTCT
>NC_087157.1:33490615-33495615 GCF_035594125.1 Scylla paramamosain
GGAAACGAAAGGAAAAAAATGAAATGCGAGAGAAAAGGGGAAAAAATGCGAGAAATGGATAAAGAATAAGAAAAAAATAAATAAAAGGGAATAAAATACATACATGGAAGGGAAGGAAGAGAGAAAGGAAGGGGATGGGGAAGGGGGAGGAGGGGAGGGGAGGGGAGGGGAGGGGAGGGGAGAAACTAAAGGCACAATGGAATGAATCAAATGCCAGAGAGAGAGAGAGAGAGAGAGAGAGAGAGAGAGAGAGAGAGAGAGAGAGAGAGAGAGAGAGAGAGAGAAACTGCACCCTTTATCCCATCATCCTACTCCCCTCTGACCATGAACTCCTCCATCTTCCCCTTTCCTTCCCCTCTCCTCTCCCCCTTCCCCCTCACCTTCCCTCCCTCCCTCCCTCCCTTCTCCCCAATATCGTGACTGAATCTAGGGTGAGTTTCCAAAGGGGTGATCAAGGTCAGGTCATGTCACCCCACCCTTCTCCTCCCCATCTCCGCTCTCCCCTCCCTCCCCTTCCCCTTTCTCTTCCCTCTCCACTTGTATCCTTATCGTGCCCTCCCCTCACCAGCAGGCATCTCCTTCTTCCCCTTCCTTTCTCTTCCCCTTCATTATCCAGCCTCCTGTTTTGTTTATCACTTATTTGTTTGTTCCGTTTTCTTTCATTCGTTATCTCCCATCTTCCCTTCTCCTCTTACTCCTTTTCTCACTTTTATCATTTTTCCTCCCTTTCTACTGTCTGTTCTTCTTCTTTTCTCTTCCTTTTCTGATTCTCTATAATTTAATCTTTATCTCTTCCTTCCTTCCTCCCTCTTTTATTTTACCTTCTTCTCTTCTCCTCCTTCTCTTCCACCTGTTCCTTTCCTTCCTTCTGCCCCCATTCTTCCACCTCCTCCTCCTCCTCCTCGTCTTCCTACCTGCTTAAGTCTCTCCCCACCTCCTCCTCCTCCTCCTCCTCCTCCTCCTAAGTCACGGTCACCACCACCACAACCACCACCACAAATCCTTCTCCTCCTCCTCCTCCTCCTCCTCCTCCTTCCTTTCTTCTCCCCCTCCCTCCCCCCATCTGTCACACCCTTCCTCACCTCCACACGCAAATGTATGCACGATCACGAACACACACACACACACACACACACACACACACACACACACACACACACACACACACACACACACACACACACACAGTTCAGTAAGTGTTTGTTTACATATCGTTTTACTTATTTGTTTGTCTATTTATGGAATTATGCTAAAAATATCGCTGTTACTACTACTACTACTACTACTACTACTACTACTACTACTACTACTACTACTACCACAACTAACACTGAAACTGCTATAATCATTACTACTGCTACTACTATTACAACTACTACATGAACTACGACTATTACTAGTTCTACCACCACCACTACTACCACTACAACCACCACTACTACCACTACAACCACCACCACCACCACCACCACCACCACCACCACCACCACCATTTTCATAATCGTATCAGTCAATCAGGATAAAGATGAAGATTTTTTTGTGGGGGGCGGCTTTCCCCTCCCCCTCCCCTCTCTCTCCCCTCAGCACAGCAAGAGAGAGACAGAGAGAGAGAGAGGACGCCCCCCTTCTCTCCCTCCCTCTCCCTTACCTCCCACTCTCCTCCCCTCACCTGTGTCCACTCTCACTGCATACCTGAAAAGAAAAAAATTGGTTTAGAATGATAAGTATGAGTGACGCGCGCGCGCACGCACGCATGTGTGTGTGTGTGTGTGTGTGTGTTTATCACAGAATAATAATGATAATCGGATTACAAAGCGCATTAAAATATTCTCTCTCTCTCTCTCTCTCTCTCTCTCTCTCTCTCTCTCTCTCTCTCTCTCTCTCTCTCTCTCTCTCTCTCTCTCTCATCTACGTGTTATTTTATATTTCTGTTTCTATTTCTCTTTCTTGTTCTTCCTTTCTTTATTCAATCTTTTCTATTCATAGATTTCTTCTTCTTCTTCTTCTTCTTCTTCTTCTTCTTCTCCTGCTCCTCCAATCACGGCACCAACTGTCCACTTGAGCACCAATAAAAAGATAAAAAAAAAAAGGAGAAAACGAAATAAAGATATATATAAAATTCTTCTCCTTTATTCCTTATTCAGTGAAAAATTTGCCTGCTATTTGCTCCATTATCTCTCTCTCTCTCTCTCTCTCTCTCTCTCTCTCTCTCTCTCTCTCTCTCTCTCTCTCTCTCTCTCTCTCGTAACCTTTAAACTCGTACCTCATTTGTTCAACTTTCTTCTTTTCTTCTTTTTGTTCTTGTTAATTAATTTATCATGTGTGTGTCCATGTCTTTATCAATTATTCTTCAACTCTTCTTCATTCGTTATATAAAGAAACAAATGGAGGAAGAAGAAGAGGAAGAGGAAGAGGAAGAGGAAAAAGAAGAAGGACAACAACAACAAGCTCTCTCTCTCTCTCTCTCTCTCTCTCTCTCTCTCTCTCTCTCTCTCTCTCTCTCTCTCTCTCTCTCTCTCTCTCTAACGTGCATAACTACCTTGCAAACTCATAATTATATTTTTGTTGTATATAATCTGTTTTGTTTATCTATATAATTATTTGATTATTCATTTATGTAAGGCAAAACCCTCCTCCTCTTCCTCCTCCTCCTCCTCCTCCTCCTCCTCTTCCTCCTCCTCCTACCCCTATCTTCCACTTCATGTCCTCCATTCAAAATATCTCCCACCACCTCCATCTCCTCCTCTTCCATCACCTCTACCTCCTCCTCCTCCTCCTCCTCCTCCTCCTCCTCCACTTCCTCAATACCCACACCACTTTCCTCCAACGCAATCACCACCAACATTCCACACCCTCCCCTCCTCACCACCACCATCACCACCACTATCACTACCACCCACTACTGCTTACCCCTTCTCCTCCTCCTCCTCCTCCTCCTCCTCCTCCTCCTCCTCCTCCTCCCACCTGCCCTTAGTAACTCAAATATCACAATCACCCTCCCCCCTTACCATATCCTCCCCCTCCTCCTCCTCCTCCTCCTCCTCCTCCTCCTCCTCCTCCTCCTCCTCCTCCTCCTCTTCCTCCAGGTTCTTACATACCAGAAGCGACAGAGTTGAAGGAGAGAGAGAGAGAGAGAGAGAGAGAGAGAGAGAGAGAGAGAGAGAGAGAGAGAGAGAGAGAGAGAGAGAGAGAGAGAGAGAGAGAGAGAGAGAGGTTAGGGGTCTCGTATATAACTATTGTTCTAAAGTCATTATAGTTTTGGCATGACTTAGCTCTTCTTCTTCTTCTTCTTCTTCTTCTTCTTCTTCTTCTTCCTCCTCCTCCTCCTCCTCCATTTCTTCTTTTATTATTGTTTTTTATTTTTATTCTAGTGTTGTAATAAAGGAATAAACTAATAAAAAGGAAGACATAGAGAGAGAGAGAGAGAGAGAGAGAGAGAGAGAGAGAGAGAGAGAGAGAGAGAGAGAGAGAGAGAGAGAGAGAGAGAGAGAGAGAGAGAGAGAGAGCGTGTGACGAAAAGAAATTAAAAGGATAAAGTCAATTCAAAAGAAATATTTAAATTGAAACTGATAAAAAAATGAAATGTATTGGAAAAGAAAAGTGAAGGTAAAAAAAAAAAGATAATGATAATATTGTAATAAAAAATGAAATAAGCTTGGAATGTCTGTACGTGAGCAGGAGGAGGAGGAGGAGGAGGAGGAGGAGGAGGAGGAGGAGGAGGAGGAGGAGGAGGAGGAGGCGGAGGAGGAGGGGGAGGCCATTTCTTTTCTTCTGCGTTATCTATTTCTTCTTCTTCTTCTTCTTCTTCTTCTTCTTCTTCTTCTTCTTCTTCTTCTTCTCCTCCTCCTCCTCCTCTCGTGTTTCACCGTTTTATCAAACTTTCTTTCACACATAAAACTTTTGCTGCGGCAAGAAATATTCTCTCTCTCTCTCTCTCTCTCTCTCTCTCTCTCTCTCTCTCTCTCTCTCTCTCTCTCTCTCTCTCAACCTTTGTTTCAGCCCAATACTTCACGTCTGTCTGCCTGCTTCTCTCTCTCTCTCTTCTCTCTCTCCTCTCTCTCTCTCTCTCTCTCTCTCTCTCTCTCTCTCTCTCTCTCTCTCTCTCTCTCTCTCTCTCTCTCTCTCTCTCTCTAACTGAGCAGATAAATCCTTGTCATGTTCTTAAATGGCTGGTGAGAGATTCCCTCAATGTGTGGGAGAGAGAGAGAGAGAGAGAGAGAGAGAGAGAGAGAGAGAGAGAGAGAGAGAGAGAGAGAGAGAATTATGTATCTTCTACCTTTACTTTTCCATCTTGTGACCTCGAAAGGACGAACTCTCTCTCTCTCTCTCTCTCTCTCTCTCTCTCTCTCTCTCTCTCTCTCTCTCTCTCTCTCTCTCTCTCTCTCTCTCTCTCTCTCTCTCTCTAGCTATTAAGAAACGAGGAAACACAAAGCAAATGAACGAAGGAAGGAAAGAAAGAAAGAAAGAAAGAAAGAAAGAAAGAAAGAAAGGAGGAAGAGCAGAAGAGGAGAAAAAACTGGAAGAGAAAAGATAAAAGGAATAAAATATACAAAAATAGAGAAAAATAAAGAAAGAAGGTAAGAGAAAGAAAGAAAAGAAAGGAGAAAGCGAAGAATATATAAAGGAGATGAAGATAAGTGGGCGGGAGAGGAGAAGAGGAGGAGGGGAAGAGAAGGATGGAGAAAGGAAAGAGGAAGAAGAGGAAAAGGAAAAAGAAATAGACAAAAAAAAAAAAAAAAAAAGAGATTGTTTCCTTTCCTCCCCTTCCCTCTATTTCCTCCCCTCCCTTCCCTTCCTCTTTCCTCCCCCTCCCTTTCATCTTCCCTCTCCTCTCCAAACCCTTCTTTAAATTTACCTACTGGTCAGTCACCCCCTCTCCCCACCTCCCCATCTCCCCTCTCCCCTTTCCTCCCCAAAACTACTACTTTCCCTGTTTAACAATCCTAACTGGTCAAACTCCACCTCCCATTCTCTTTCCACCTCTCCTCCCCTCTCGTTCT
>NC_087157.1:33505615-33510615 GCF_035594125.1 Scylla paramamosain
CTCTTCGCCCTGTCTGTTCGACTCTTGACCAGCAGGGGCACAGGAAACGCAGGTAACAGTGCAGGTGTTTATTCACAGAAGGTGTGAACAGAAGGCTGGAGGTAGGTGATCTCCCGGCGCCAGGCCGCGCACTTCCACTTAACACTTATGACTGAAGCCTAGCTCGTTCACTCATACACGTATTCATGCCTCACACAAGTCTCGCTCATTCACTCGTTCACACAACTAGCTAACAACCACACACCTCCCCCGAGACATAAGGAAGATTCCTTATCTTTGTTATGGCTACCGTAACACATGAAACAAAGTTACAATGATTGAAGTACAGAAACACGGTACATATACACAAAACAAACACAGCGTACAATGAACACGTACGACTAATCGTAGGTGCTACGGTGCCACCGCACCTGCAGTCGTCTCGGCTCCCTACGCTGTCGGCTGCTTCGACGCTCTGGTTGCTCTCGGCCACGGTGTACCCCGTTACCCTGATGCTCCGGGCTGCCGGGATGGTGGTGTTCCTCGTGACCCTGATGCTGAAGCGCTGCACCGCCATGAGCGGTGTGCTGCTCGACAGGAAGGGGAGCAAGAGGTCTGTGTGGGCGTAGGTGTCTTCTATTACGCCACATCACGCGACCGCTGCCCATCTTGATGAGGTAGTCTCTCCTTCGCCCAACAGCCACGATGACACCCAGGCGATCCCAGAGGCCTGTCGTGTGATCTTGAACGTCGACGTGGCCACCGAGGTGCAGGAGAGGAAGAGCACGGGCGGACGCGTCGTGGCGAAGTTTCGCTTTCTTCCTCAGTCGCTCTGCCTTGGCGTCGCACTCATCAGCAGCGCGCTGCCACTGCTGAGCGTATGAGCGATGATGAGCCGGGACACAGGACCTCATAGGATGACCGAAGAGGACTTGTGCTGGTGATCGCCCTTCCGCCCTCGGAGTGTTGCGCAGTTCCAGCAACCCGCGAGCGAACGCATCCTCGTCCAGGTGTCCCTGCTGTGTGGTCGTGAGGATCAGCTTCTTCACGGACTTGACCGCTGCCTCGGCGTGACCATTGGAGCGTGGATAATGAGGTGAAGATACACGATGCTCCACCCCCCATCGAGCCAGGAAGCGCCGTACCGATGAAGAAGTGAACTGCGGTCCACCGTCAGTCCTCAGGAGAACAGGCACGCCCGTGTCGGCGAACACACCCCGAAGGACACGAACGAGCTGATCAGCCGATGCTGGACGTGAGCATGCAGACACGTGAGGCCACCCAGACAAGCGATCTACATACACGAGGTATGTACGGCCTGCTGCGTGGAAGTAGTCTGCAGAAACTGACTCAAACACCCTGCTGGGTGTGTCCGTGTCCTGCCAGAGAGGTTCGTTGGCTTGGCTTGGTAGGAGTGGACGGCATAGTGAGCATCCAGAAACGACGTTCTCAACGTCTCTGTCCATACCAGGCCAGTACACCGTTTGTCGGGCCCGTCGCTTGGTGCGCTCCATCCCCTGATGACTGTCATGGAGTCGCTCTAGTGTTTCTCGGCGGAGGCTGTGAGGAATAAGAAGCCTCGGCCCGTAAACCACCAGGTCGTCGTCTACGGCCAGCAGACTGCGCACCGGCCAGTACGTACGCAAGCGGTGATCGAGGTCGTGGCAATGATCAGGGAAGCCCTCGATGATGACGTTCTTGAGCAAGCAGTACTCCCCGTCTCTTGCTGCTGCGGCACGTACCATTTCCACAGTCTGATCCTGGAGTGGTGCTAAGCGGACGCCGTCCTCATTGGTGGCAGATAACGCTGAGATGACCGCTGAGTGGAGAGGGTCGAGGTCACCAGAAGTAGCAGCATCCTCTTCCTCCACTGGGTCCTGTACTGGAGCACGTGAGAGGGCGTCGGGCACACAGTCGAAGGGTCGAGCGTCGTCTGTCAACTCGATGGCCATGGATCCACCAGCCATTGCACGTAAACCTTCCTTTGCTTCGAAGACGCTGGGAAAGGCCTTGATCACAGCAGCAGCGTGCCCCGCACGCTGCTGTGGCGTTGGGTCGTAGGAATGAGGCCAGCTGATCACTTCTGTGGGCGTAGATAGAGGTGGCTGCGAGGCGGTCGGGTACTTGATGGAGCTGTTGCCGGTGCGCTGTTCTTCCCTGCGTAGCGGTCGGATTTGAGCCGGAAAATCTTCGGGGAGGATTCCGAGAGCGATGGAATCGTACCAGCTAAGCAGCGCCCCCTTCACCTCCTTCACCACGCTCACAACAGTCTCAGCTTCCCTGTCGCCCAGTTGCAAGTGCGACGAGAAAGTTCCTACACAGGTGAGGGGGTGATTACCGGCAGCATAAAGTCCATCACCATCAGCGGGCGCCAAGCTGGAGGGCGGGATTCCAAGGAGTGTTGCCGTGTCGAGGCCAATAACGGTCGTTTCGGCCCCAGAGTCAGGAGTCCACGTAATCTTGTCTCTTCCAGCGGGATGTGTGGCGGTAATGAGCACCTGGGGCGCAGGTCGTGCCGTCACCGTCTTTGTGTATACGCCTGATAAGAACTGGTATACACTGGCGCTGGCTCCCCGCCTCGGGCCTGCACCGCGATGAGGAGAGACAGTTGAGGAACTCCTCGAAGCTCCTCGTCGTTTCCTCACTGTCTGCTGACATACACTCGCAAAATGCCCTCTTTTCCCGCAGTTACGACACACTTTATCTATTGCCTGGCATCCCCTTTTGTCACTGCGACAATCTTTGCCACAACGATAACAGCCCGTGGGGCTTGAGCCCCCGAAACTGCCCTTCCTGTAGTTCGAGACAGCGTTCACACCATGGCTCGAAGAGTGAGAGCCGCCCCTTAGTACTGCACTACACTGGTTAGCGCTCTCTGATGCTCTGCAAATATCTATGGCGTTTTCAAGGGTGAGTTTCTTGTTTTCCAGCATGCGTTTCAGAGCCACTTCGTCTCGTGTCCCAACGACAATTCTGTCACGCAGCTGATGGTTTATGCACTGGTCGCAAAAGTCACAGAAATTGGCGATTTCCTTAACAGCACATAAAAAGTCGTCAAAACCTTCTTGCGTTTCTTGCACGCGGGAGTAGAAGTCTCTTCTATCCATGATGATGTTGCGCTGGCTTCGCAGGTACTCACACATTGCATCGAGGATGGTTCTTAACTCCGCGTCTCTCGGTAAGCTTATCCCGTAGCGAAGTGTACGGGTCCACTTGTCGTCTAGGACAGCAGCGAGTGCCGCCCTCTGCTCAGCCAGGGAGAGACAGTCTATCCTGGCGAGGGTTACGTATCCTTCAAACTTATGGCGCCACGTGTCGAACTCACGTAAAGATGCTGACGCCGTTAAGTGAGGAATGATGGTGGCGGACGTCGGGAACCTCGCGCCCTGGGTAGACGTGCTGCGGGCTGTGGTTTCGCCTTCATTGCTCGCCGTGGTGCGACTGGGAGCTTGTGTCCCCACTCTCTCCAGCAGCTGGGTTAAACGCTCCTCGCGAGCCTGACTCTGCTCCGACTGTCGCGCTAGCAGAGCCTGACTCTGCTCCGACTGTCGCGCTAGCAGGGCAGCCAGCGCCTCCAACTGCTTCTCCATTCTGCGCCGTACCCACTGCAGCCTTGTCCTGATCCTACTCACTGCGCCATGTTCGACTCTTGACCAGCAGGGGCACAGGAAACGCAGGTAACAGTGCAGGTGTTTATTCACAGAAGGTGTGAACAGAAGGCTGGAGGTAGGTGATCTCCCGGCGCCAGGCCGCGCACTTCCACTTAACACTTATGACTGAAGCCTAGCTCGTTCACTCATACACGTATTCATGCCTCACACAAGTCTCGCTCATTCACTCGTTCACACAACTAGCTAACAACCACACACTGTCTTGATCAATAACAAGTGTGTACGTATCAAACTGTATACCTTTTCCTCAGTATCTCTACATACAAGTACAGGTAAGTGTGTACATGCAGAGAAATGCCTATATATATATATATATATATATATATATATATATATATATATATATATATATATATATATATATATATATATATATATATATATATATTAATTGGTGTGTACGAAAAAAATGTGTCCCTTTTTAACTTTTTTTTTCTCTATAAATAAACCGGTATCAGTTTTTTTTTCTTATGGAAATTAGAAGTTTATACGTAAAAAAATTGTCCCTATTCTTCACCGCTTTTGAATAAACAAACTAATAAGAATGTTTTTTTTTATTTGGCTTTCAATACTCATTAACTACTTTTGAACTTATCTATTATATATTATTTTTTCCATTATAAAGTTGATACGCATGAAACTCAATCCTATTTCTTAACAAGTCACTATGCGCTGCAGCAAGCAAGGAGCAAGCAGCAGCAGCAGCAGCAGCAGCAGCAGCAGCAGCAGCAGCAGCAGGATCATTAGCCAGTAGCCAGGCGGTGTGACGCAGTTAAAGTCTCAGCCTCAGTCACCCTTCAGACCCACATACGAGGGCCAGTTTTTGCTCCATTATACAATGTACCGCTTGGTGTGCTGGGCCGCTCTGGTAGGCTGTGAGGGACACGCGGCTCACCCCCCACCCCGCACCCCCTCCCCCGCCCCCTCCTAATGTCCTTCGCTCTAAAGCAACTTGTGTACCTAACTACCTTTAAGTTTTCTTCTTCTTCTTCTTCTTAGATGGTTAGGCTGTGACGAAAATACTGCTTGCCTATAACATTCTTCTTGCTCCTCCTCCTCCTCCTCCTCCTCCTCCTTCCCCTCCTGTCCTTCATCCTAATGCAACTTGTGTTCCTAACTACCTGACAGTTTTCTTTCTTCTTCTTCTTCTTCTTTTTCTTCTTCTTAGATGTGTAGGTTGTGACGAAAATACTGCTTACCTACAACCTCCCTCCTCCTCCTCCTCCTCCTCCTCCTCCTCCTCCTCCTCCTCCTCCTCCTCTCCTCCTCCTGTCCTGGTATCTTAATCTAACCTAATCTAAGCTATATTTTTTCTTGTTTCCCTTCTTCTATTCCTGCCAAACAACCTAA
>NC_087157.1:33515615-33535615 GCF_035594125.1 Scylla paramamosain
TAAATAAATAAAAATATATATATAAACAAACAATGCATTCCTAAAACCACCACCACCACCACAACCTACTACTACTACTACTACTACTACTACTACTACTACTACTACTACAAAAATAAGTAAAAGTGAGATTTCCTTTTTATCCTAATGATCTGTTTCCTCCTCCTCCTCCTCCTCCTCCTCCTCCTCCTCCTCCTCCTTCTCCTCCTCCTCCCTCACGTCTGCATTCCTCCCACCTCCTTTTGTCCTGTGCAAGCGAGGGCGTGAAGGAGGAGGAGGAGGAGGAGGAGGAGGAGGAGGAGGAGGAGGAGGAGGAGAAGGAGGAGGAGGAGGAGGAGGAGGAGGAGGACAGGAAAGTGTGCATTGTAAAGGATAAAATGACAACACCCATCTAGTGTCTCTTCCTCCTCCTCCTCCTCCTCCTCCTCCTCCTCTTCCTCCTCTTCTAGCTCTTCCATCACCTGTTTCTCCACCAATACTACCTCCACCTTCCCCTCTTCCTCCTCTTCGTCATTCTCTTCTTCTCTTCTTCCTTCTTGACCTTCCTTCAAATTCTTTTCTTCATTTTCTTTTTAATCTTTTTCCTTCCTCTTTTTCACCTCCTCCTCTTCCTCTACCTTATCAAACACTCTTCTTCCTCTCTTCCTCCCTGTCATCTTCCTCCCTTCCTCCACCACCTCTTTTTCCCTCCAATACCATCACATCCTTTTCCCTCCACCTTCTCTTCGTTTCCTCCACTTCTATCTCTTCTTCCTCCACTACCACCACCATCACAAATTGTTCTTCCTCTTTCTCCTCCTTCCTTCTTTTTTTTTATTTCTATCACCTCCTTTCTTCCTCCCCCTCCTCTTTCTCCCCCACCACCACTTCCTCTTCCCCACATCTCGGTTCACCTCTCTCTCTCTCTCTCTCTCTCTCTCTCTCTCTCTCTCTCTCTCTCTCTCTCTCTCTCTCTCTCTCTCTCTCTTCCTCTGTTTCCTCCATCCATCTCCTCTTCTTTCCTCCTTTCCTTCTCGTCTTAAACACTTCTTCCTCCTCTTCCTCCTCCTCCTCCTTATCCTTCATTCCTTCATTTTTTCTTCATCCTCTCTTTTATTCCGGCATCCATCTCCTCTTCTTTCTTCCTCCCACACACACGACTTACACCTCCTCCTCCTCCTCCTCCTCCTCCTCACAAATCGAGCCATTTGTTCCACTACAGACAAACTACTCATGTCACGACCTTCCTTGTGTCTGTGTGTGTGTCTGCATGTCCTCTTGTCCTTGAGAGAGAGAGAGAGAGAGAGAGAGAGAGAGAGAGAGAGAGAGAGAGAGAGAGACTAATACATTTACCTTCTTTTAACCTCCCTTTCTCTCTCTCTCTCTCTCTCTCTCTCTCTCTCTCTCTCTCTCTCTCTCTCTCTCTCTCTCTCTCTCTCTCTCTCTCTCTTTTGGTGCATTGTGTACGTGAGTAAGACAATACCTGTGTGTGTGTGTGTGTGTGTGTGTGTGTGTGTGTGTGTGTGTGTGTGTGTGTGTGTGTGTGTGTGTGTGTTAAGTTATGTGTGGCATCCATACATAACTAAATGGTCAGTTTGTTTAACGCCCAAGGTGATGGTAAATCCGCTCTCTCTCTCTCTCTCTCTCTCTCTCTCTCTCTCTCTCTCTCTCTCTCTCTCTCTCTCTCTCTCTCTCTCTGCGTGTAAGTTTAAGAGATGCTGCGTATATAATAGAGAGAGAGAGAGAGAGAGAGAGAGAGAGAGAGAGAGAGAGAGGAGAGAGAGAGAGAAGAGAGAGAGAGAGAGAGAGAGAGAGAGAGAGAGAGAATAGCCGCCATTTTCTCACACTTTAATAAGAACCAAAACAACAATGACAACAATCTAACAAGACAATACACTCTAATAACACAAACTGCCACTACAGCAACGACACACAAACCCACACAGGTAATTAGGTCACGTGGCCAATGCGAAAAACAAACCTCCTCTTTAGATTCCCCCCATTAGGATCAGTAACACGTATTACAAGTCTTCTTTCACTGCATCCATAAATAAATCTCTTCTGAAGCTTTCCTCTCTTGTTGTCTAAGTTTTCAGCATGTCTTCTTTCACTGCATCCATAAAACCTTCTATTAGTCCTTCGTCTCTGTGTCTCTCCTGCCTGGTAAATCCATCTCTAGCATCCTCCTCCACACACACACACACTCCTCATCTCTCCTAACACTCCCAAACATCCTCCTCCACACACACACACACTCCTCATCTCTCCTAACACTCCCCAACTTCCCCAGTCTCACATCTCTGGCCTTGACGTGCAATAAGTTGGTATGAAATAGGTTTTCGTGTAGGACTGATTTCTACTGTTATCTAATGCACGAACCGAATGCTAGAGATTAGGCGTTTGCACATGGTGATGAAGGAAGAGCATAAGCAGTAATGATAGGGATCGGAAAGATAGGTTCAGAAATGTAATAGGCTCAGAAATGCAGTAGTTTTTATCTATATTTATTCATATTTATGCGTTATGTTATTTTTTTTTTCATTTAAGCAGTATAGTATTAGATAGAGGTGATAGGGAGTAGGTGTGAGGAATACAGAAACGAGGAGGGAGTGGGGACGGGGAGGCGGACATGGAGTGGGGTTGACAAAGGAGGTGTGGCTTAACTGACACGTCAAGACTTCTGGCCTATGATATTCACCTGTTAAAAAAATAAGGGTAGGAAGGCTGCTTCATCAAGTAGGGAGCCGTAGAAGTACATAAACTAATCTAAGCGCACATACACACATACATACATACATTTTAATACACACACACACACACACACACACACACACAAACCAAGTGGCAGTTTAAGGGTTAAACACCAATTATACGGTTTTGTGACTCGTCCCTGATCGGCGCCACACACACACACACACACACACGCCAGTTAAGCTTGTGGCAGTGTAGTGTCAACACACCACCACACCGCCCCACCTCACACAACACGACACCCATCACCACCACACCACGGTATCCTTGGCGCCCCGACCTGACCAGACCCGCCAAACCCCGCCAAGCCTCTCCGATCCCCGCCCCGTCCCGCCGCGGCTAAGGTAATAATTTTCCGTCACATATTTAGCGTAATTTCGAGGGTTTTGCAGGTGTTTCCAGGTGATTTAAAGGCTCGCTGTGTAGGTGTAGGTGGAGGAGGAGGAGGAGGTGGAGGTGGAGGAGTGTGAGGGGGAAGGGAGAGGATGTAATGGAGGATGTAATGAGAAGAGGTGCAAAAAACTACTTCGGCTCTATATCGTAATTTTATTTGTTTTAATAATGGAGTTTGCATTGTTTTTTATTTAATTTATTAACAGAAAAAGTATGACAAGTTATAATATATAATGAAATCTTGTCTAGCTGTTTTTTTTTTTTTTTTGTTCCCGGTTAAAATAAAACTTTCGTCATTTTATAAACTTACATTTTTTTTTTATTAGCACGCCTAGGATTGCTTTGGTGTTTGATTTAAGACTTAAAAAACATGAGAAATGTATCCCAAGTAATAATATCCAATAAAATCTAGTGTAACAATTCGTATTTTCAAATTTAAAATAAGTCCGTTGCTAGATTTGAATTTTTTTTTCTTTATGACAAGAAATTTGGGGTTTATTTATTTATCTGGAAAGTAAATATATATATTTTTTGTATTCAGAATATGTAACATAGTCTAGTCTGGCTGTGGTTTCCTTCTCCATATTATGAATTTTTTTTTGACCCCGTTCGTAAAAATTACAGGTTGTGTTTTGGATTTTTTTTTTTTTATTATTAATCAGGCTGGAAATGTTTTTATATTCCAGGTATTTTTTAAAGTATATGGCAAGTCAGAATATATGAAGTACTCCAGTCTATTTCCGTTTTTTCGAACAGTCAATTTCAAAATGGATTAACGAACGTATATAAATGTGACGTCATCAATGACGTCATCAGGGTATCGAGACCCAGGCCATCCCTCCATTCCAGTCTCTCTTCGTCAATGTTCAGTGTGTTAGCTGAAGCATATGGGAGGTTAGAATATACAACATGCAGTCCAGTCTGGGCGTCTTTCTTCTCGTGATTTTCCAAATGAACTACGGTACGTAAAAAATAGAGCTGAGACGGACATTTCATTCTTCGCGCGTGTCTGACTGTCAGTCTGTCTATACGTATGTCACTCACTCCTTCCGTCTGCGATACTTCACTTGCCACCTTTGTGTGTGTGTGTGTGTGTGTGTTCTTACGTCACTGTTTCCATCTGTATTTCTATCTACACGTTGGTTTTCCCATGCAAGTGACTATCTTCGCATACTAATTTTAATCTGCCCTTGTGTACGCATGTTCGTCTACACGTAATTCCTGTGTGTGTGTGTGTGTGTGTGTGTGTGTGTCGTCATCTCAGTTCACATGCCTGCTTTCATCTAACTATACGTCTTTCTATCACTATGAATATCTCTGCATGTTGATCTATTCTTGTGTAACCCTGTGTGCATGTCATTCATGTGTGTGTGTGTGTGTGTGTGTGTGTGTGTGTGTGTCTGCCGTACATTACCTCTGCATGCTTATTTTAATCTCTTGTTGTGTAAAGCTGTCAACATGCTATTCCTGTGTGTGTGTGTGTGATCTCACCTGTACGTCTGTGCTTCTGCATTGCCTCAGCATGCTAACTTTAATCCCTTGTTGTGTAAGCCTGCCTATCAACACGTTATCCAAGTGTCTGTGTGGTGTGTGTGTCTGTGTGTGTGTAGCCCCCACCCCGCTCACCCACAGCAACCACAGACCAGCCCACACCCTCCGTCTGGCAGCGCCGCGCCCCGCCTCAGTCGCCGCCAGGCACCGCCACCCGTGACCACCTTGCTCACACTAGGCTTGGGAACCCGACTCAGCCAGCCTACCGAACCTAAAGGTGCGTCCACACGATCGAACAATGCTCGACGGACAAAATTGTTACCAACTACCAGTGGAAAGCGGAAAGGCTCGTTGATGACGTCAGAAGCGAGCACCAAGTGGTGTACCGGACATTGTCCGTGTTCGCAGCATCGAAACGTCAGACACTGTCTGGTGTGGAATTATACGATACTGCCAGACACTCGACGAGCAAAGTCACTTGGTTACAGGATTTTCAAAGTCCGTCAGTTCATTAGTTCTCATCGTCCTGTGACCATGGCCAGCAGTACCTCAGTCAATGAGAAGAGTTGCCACTGGGACAGAAAAGAGACCCTGCTACTAATAGAACTATACCGGCAGAATCCATGCCTATGGAATGTAAAGTCTACTGTGTACAAGGATAGGAACAAACGTGTCGCGGCCATTAATGAAATAACGGCAGGACTGAATAGAAATGGATTATCTGTTACTGCTTCTGAAGTGAAGAAAAAAATAGAATCCATCCGTAGTCAATATAGGAGAGAACTACGAAAACAGGAGAAATCAAAGAAGTCGGGGGCTGGTGCTGACGACATTTACACCCCCATATTATGGTGTTTTGATGACCTCTGCTTCCTCAACGATGGCGACAGCAAGAGAGAATCCGTGTCAAGTATGGATAGCCAAGTGTCTCTTGTGCCTGAAGAAGTGTCTGATCATGAGGTGAGTACGTAATTGTCGTATATCTGTCTGTTTACCTGTCTTTGAATGAAAAAAAAAATGAAAAACCAAACAATGGCCATACATTCTTTATTGCCACAATCTACCTTTATAATACATTTTGTCAACAAAGCAATGTAAAATATGTTCAATATGCAACATTGGTGATTTTTATGATACATTACTATTATAATTTTACTCCCGAGTTATTGTAACTTAGCCTCATGTATGTCTGTTTTGCCAGATCACAGTACCTTCCTCATTGAAATATTTCATATACAGATTGCGTACAATTGTGCCGTTGATGGTGGTGTGTTCTTCATACTCGAGCGGTAGCATGCCAAGGATTTCATCAGCGTTTTCTATATTTGCATCAGAACACAAAGTTGGGGTGATAGGTGCTTTGCGAAGGTAATTATGTAGTGCAGTGCAAGCAAGAACTATTTTCTCTACTTTTTTTGGTTCAAGGTTAATGGCTTTATGAAACACTTCAAATCTTTTAGCAAGTATTCCGAATGCGTTTTCTACGGTGCGTCGAGCTCTTGACAGTCGGTAGGAAAACACACGTTGCTCAAGGTTTTGATTTTGATGAGAGAAAGGCTTCATGATATGACGCTTCAGAGGAAATGCATCATCAGCAACGATCACATATGGTAATATTTTTGAGCTGTTTGGGAGTACCTCATCATCTGGCATACCGGCAGATCCTGCTTCAATACGCTGGTTGAGAGAACAGTTACCCCACACTCCACCATCCGACACTCTTCCATTAGTGCCCACGTCAACATATATGAAGTTTGAGTCTGCATTGGAGACAGCCATTAACACTATGCTGTGGCTTCCTTTGTAGTTGTAGTAGAAGGAGCCGCTATCAGGTGGTGGCCTTATCAGGATGTGCTTCCCGTCAACTGCTCCGATGCAATTAGGAAAGTTCCATTTCTTGGAAAATCCCTGTGCTACACGCTTCCACTCCTCCGCTGTTTGGGGTGTCTGTTAATGAGAAAAATGTTATTAAAGGTCTTTTGTATGCGTTCTCGATATATATAATACATTATCCTCCTCTCTCTCTCTCTCTCTCTCTCTCTCTCTCTCTCTCTCTCTCTCTCTCTCTCTCTCTCTCTCTCTCTCTTTCACAGGAAATTAAAACGATAATACACGTTGACATACACTAATGGCTTGTATCTATTTCCAGATTTTCAATGATCCTATACTTCAACAAAATGAAGATGGTTCTGTAACCCATACAACACCAACGCCTGTCACACCTGTCCCAAGTACATCG
Source organism: Scylla paramamosain (assembly GCF_035594125.1). Classification (NCBI taxonomy): domain Eukaryota; kingdom Metazoa; phylum Arthropoda; class Malacostraca; order Decapoda; family Portunidae; genus Scylla; species Scylla paramamosain. The sequence continues at coordinate 33,522,469 of NC_087157.1, forward strand.
CATGATAATGTACCACCTGCAACGCCTGAGTCTTCACGCATTCAGACTCAAACTACCCGAGGGAGAAAAAGGTCTTTACTCACTGACGAGAGGCATGAGGTGCTTGAAGAAGCGCTTCATCAACTGAAAGAATTATCTCGATCGGAGAAGGATAGCGATGAAGAAAGTGCTTTTGGTGATGTTGTTACCAATGATTTGCGAAAGATGAATGTAGAAAATAGGATCCATGCACAGAAACTAATTTCTGAGGTACTTTATCTGGGGAAATTAGGGAAGCTCACCTTTTCATCCAAGGTTGTTGGCTAATTATGTAGTACGACCATTATTGTCTGTATTGAAGTGGCATTAATATGTTAACAATAAATCTGTGACAGTTAAGTGGTAGTATGTCTTTGTCCCTGGTTTAGAAACAATATTCATGAACAACTTTACATATGTGACATATGTGTAGAGATGCACTTTTATATGACGGGTTGCGCTTCAACGTGGGTAATGTACGAGTGGCCAAACACCAAGCACTTGGGTCTTTTTACATACACCTAACAAGATGTATATAATGTATGTAATTAATCTCGCGTCTATGCTTAACTGTAGAGATGTTCTTCACATTACGCAAGTCATATTCATAATATATGCACCGTCACAAACAAGCATTACTTACCTTTAAGTATGGATCCTTAAGCACATCATAGATGGTTTGGCACATATCAGGAATGATTGCAGACAGACTCTGTTTTGAAATCCTTGTGCTGTATTGAAGTGAACTGTAGGAGCACCCGGTGGAAAGGTACCTCAACGTTGCTTCCAGACGTGCTGCAGGTGAAATGCTCTCCCTCATACAGGTGTCCTGCTTTGTTATAAAAGGTTTTAACTTTTCCAATAAATCGTAGAAGGTATTTGGGTCCATCCGCATATAGTTCGTAAAGTCCGATTCATAGCCAGTTCTCAATTCTTGCAAAATGGTTGCATGGCTTCCCCTTTCATTTCGTTTGTGCAACCAGTCCTTGCACCATTCCCTTCTTGTCATCTCCTCCTCCTCCTCACAGAGTACAGCAATGATCATGCTGCATAGTGCAATTTTTTTTAGCCTTCTTTTTTTTCTTGTGGACCATGGTAGTGATGTACTGCACCACTCGTCCAAGGCCACACACTGACTTAAATGCCTGAGTTGCCAACGGACATCACCTTCGAACATTGTCCACCGGTCTTTGCCCTGTGAGCAGAGTTGAAACAGTGGTAAACAGCCTCATCTGGTACCACTGATTGTTGCCAGATCCACTTCCATCGTTTCACCGCTTATGACGTCATCCTGCTTCTCCTCTGATATGGTAACGATTTTGTCCGTCGAGCATTGTTCGATCGTGTGGACGCACCTTAATACCATAATCCTGAAGCACTTCTGCCCGCACCTCGACTCCTTTCAATGAGCTCTACTTGAAGTGATACGGGCTTTTAAGGGTATTTTTTACAGTTTTAGTGTTACATTAACAAGATTTCTGTATCATTAATGAGGAACACTCGCGAACCCTGCTAATCCTCTTGGCTTTTGAAAAGTCGTGTTGAGGTACACAAGTAGTTTTCTTCATACTGGTTCTTATTCTTCGTTGATTTTAAAACTCTTCCCTTCCCACACCTCTTTTTTTTATACCACCAGCCTATACCACTCCATGTAATATATCAAAACATCTGTGCCTATAAAGAAGAGTAATTAAATAAGGCACTGTACTGTATGTAAGGTGAGGTATGACGCGTGGTGATGATAAGTCAGCCTATACCACTTTAAGCCCTGTATTCAGAAAGGAGCTGCTCTCACCACGACTATTTACAAAAAATCCGCCACAGAGATGATTAGCCGAATTCTCAAAGGTGTTTCTGTTAAAAATGTAGAAATCTCGTTATTGTCACTAGAACTATAAAAATACCGTAAAAACCTGTATGACTTTAACTAGAAGAGCCTTTTGAACGTGGCGGAGGTGCGGCGCAGAAGTCTTTCAGAATATAGTCCCATGTTTTAAATGCCTATACACAGAAGGATACTTTAATTAGGCACTGTACTGTACGGTGAGGTGTCAGGCGTGATTACTAACAGGTAATGACCGCAGCCTATATGTTGGGCAGAGACTGATCACCACTTCAATTATCTTTCCTATTAGCAGCCATATGGGAGTTTTAATAATGCCTGTAGGGGATATATGGTAAGGAAAGTGGTATAATGAATTAGTAAGCATATATTTAGTAGATTAGTCGTTCACGTAGCGAATTCTGAAAAGCAAAAGCTACCTAGACTGATCACCACTTCAATTATGTATCCCATTAACAGCCATACGGGAGTTTTAATGATGCCTACATGGTATACATGACAGACTGTGGTATAATGAATTAACAAGCATATATTTTTACTTGATTAGTCCTTCACGTGCCTAATTCTAAGAGGCAAAAGCTGTCTGTCTCTTAGTCGTGATCTCATGCACTTAACTTCTACTCCAACGCCTCCTCATGCTTAAGAAGTAATAAATAAACAAATAAATACATAAATAAACATCTAAACAAATAAATAAGACGTCTGGTGCAAGTTAAAAGTGTAATTTCGTCCAAGCATCACTAACAGCAAGCGCAGGTCTGGAGTAAACAAGCTCTCAGCGGCTGCAGTTTTATCATTAGCAGTAAAGCCGTGTAGGATTACCCAGACAACATCACTCACGCCAAGTCGCTGAGTTCATAATGCCAAAGGGATTCATGATACACAAGACCAGACCAAGCATATAATTATTGCATTCACTGAGTACATCGCTAATTTTAAGTTATTAAATTCCTCATTATATTTTTTTTTTCTAATGGATTCCTCGACTAGGTAAATGATAACGGTTACTACACAGCTCAGCATCCTTTTTTTTTTTTTTACTGGAATAATCAAGTAGGTTCTGTACATAGCAAGGAGGTAATGGGCAGGTACGCAATTTTAACAGGCATTATACTCATCATCAGATTTTACTGGAACAATCAATTAGGAACTGTATGTACATAGCTAATTTGACAGTACATAGCTAATTTGACAGCTATTTTACTTTTCAGCATATTTTAACTGGAATAATGAGACAGGCACTGTATGTGGGTCATCTTTACACGTATTATTTACAATTCACTTTTTTTTTTCTTTTTTCTATAGCTATTATACTCTCGTGTAATTCTGGACAATCTTTTTTTGACTTATTCTTCAAGGATTAGCACCTACAATGGGCCTCTTTTTACCAGCCTTTTTGTTGCCCTACGCTAACAACACCCTGCTTACACACAAAAATACACGTTTCATCATAGTTTTACAAGAATAATCAAGTACAGAGCTAATTTAGAACAGCTAATACATGTAACACTGAAAATACAAAGAACAACAATACGACATAAATCAGCCAAGTTAATGAACCACGTGATAATTAAGTATAGTATTATGAACCTTTCTTTAGAGTATCAATATCAGAACTTCCGCTGGCGTAACGTATAGCTGAGGAAGTCGGCAATGCAGATGCGCAGCGGAACAACAAAACACATGTCTCTTCCCTGATGACAAACAATACTTGCAATAACAATATACAGCGGCAGGCACGATCACTCCCGCCACCCATCCGTGACAAGACAATGACTCTTCCTCCTCCTCCTCCTCCTCCTCCTGTTGCTATTCCTCCCTCTCCCACCCGTGTTCCCTTCCCTCTTCCTCCACTCCTCTTCTTCCTCTCCCAACTACTCATGTTGCCTCCCCTCTTCTTTTTCCTTCCTCGTACTACTCTTTCCTTCCATCTTCTTCCTCCACTCCTCCTCCGCTTCTTCTTTCCCTCATATTTCTTACCTTTTCTTCCTCTCCCCCTTTTCCCTTCCCTCTTTTCCTCCACTCCTCTTCTCCCCCTTCCCACTCCTCGTTCCTTCCCTCTTCTTCCTCCCTTTTTCATTCCTCTTCTTCTCCTCACAACTCCTTCTCCCTTCCTCCTGCTCTTTTTTCACCCTCCCACTACCGTTCTCCCTCATGTCCCTCCCTTCCTCCTCCTCCACCTCCTTCTCCACGAGCTACAATGATTTATAGCACACAGCAAGGAATGATAACAACACTACAAATACCACGTCGGAACCAAAACCACTGTCACTTGTACAAAAAACATTCACAACTCACTCCACGATTACAGTTTTGAAGCCTGGGGTCCGTCCGTCTCTCTCTCTCTCTCTCTCTCTCTCTCTCTCTCTCTCTCTCTCTCTCTCTCTCTCTCTGGTTCAGTCACTCGTAGGCATACACGGTTGTCATTAAGCAGATGGTGACCGCCGCCACTCAAACGGTACCATGAAGATTAGTAGATGGAAATGAGATGCCGAGAAAGTATAGGAGTTGGAGTCGCCAGGGAGTCAGTCAGTCAGTCATCAGTCTGGCCCCAATACCTGCTGCCTGCTGATTCAAAGGTCCAGTGGAGGTAGGAATGAGGTGCAGTGTCAGCATTATTAGTTGTATTCGAGGTGTCAGTATGCGGATGTTCAGAGGTATGTGATGAACAGCGGTGACTAAAGGGAGAGGTTTACGTAAAGACGGAGGCGCAGAAGGCTTGAAGAGACGAGATAGATGCTAGATGTTGAAGTACAAAAGAACGTGATATGTCAAGGTCTTTAAAATTAATAAACAGTAAGTAAATATAACTCAATACAAATCAAAGTTAAGAACCGAACTAAAAAAAATAAATAAATAACCGCACTCATGGATAAAATGCATAAAGAATTAAAAAAAAACACAAATCAACAGTAACCCCACTCAAAAACATATATATATATCACATTATTAAGCCTTCTGACGGCGGCACAACAACGCAATACACAAAAACACAAAGGAAATTACAAGCAGCCATCAGACCTACACACACACACACACACACACACACACACACACACACACACGAGAGACAAACCCAAACCGTAAACAAAAACACACGACCTACACACACCTACCAATCACCACCATCTAGAAACTCGCACAACCTTCCCTAACACCTCGCACTGACTCCCAAACGCAACAACTCATAGGTAGAGAGAAAAGCGAAGAAAAGCGAGCCTTCCTTGTTTTGCTTCACGTGGCAGCTTAAGAAGGGTCCAGCGAGCGGTGGGTTACGAGGCAGTGAGGCAGGACGGGGGGGACGCGGAAGAGACGGGGTAGTGAGCACGTGTGTTGATAGCGAGCGGGTGGTGAGGGCGTGGTGGGCGCGTGGTGAGGGGGATGGCGAAGAGGCTGGTGCTTTAATAGGGTGCCTGTGGGTGCGTGAGGGTGTGAGTGTGCATGGGAAGGGATGGGAAGAGAGAGATTTGATACGTCTATTAGGAACTGGGGAGTTATGAGTGTTTTGGTACTTTTAACGGCGTGTGTGTGTGTGTGTGTGTGTGTGTGTGTGTGTGTGTGTGTGTGTGTGTGTGTGTGTGTGTGTGTGTGTGTGCGTGTGTGTGTGTGTGTGTGTGTGTGTGTAAATGAAGAAGGGGAGGAACACAAGAAAAGACTGGGGAGGAGGAGGAGGAGGAGGAGGAGGAGGAGGAGGAGGAGGAGGAGGAGGAGGAGGAGGAGGAGGAGGAGGAGGAGGAGGAGGAGGAGGAGAGGGAAAGAAAGAAAAGCTTAAACTGGACTTCTACGTTTACTGTTTAGACGTACACGTGACTGTCTGTGTATGTATGTAAGCAACACACACACACACACACACACACACACACACACACACACACACACACACACACACACACACACTGGTACACCTTGAAGGGCTTCTGAAACTCAAACACACACACACACACACACACACACACACACACACACACACACACCACTCACGGGTCGACGCAAATGAAGTGTTGCAATAAGCTTTCGAAAATTAAGTGTTCAATTAAGTGGTGGTCGTGTTTATGCAGTTGCTTCTATGATATTTTTATTTTTCCTTCACTGGCACTTTTAGAGTCTTGGTGCAGGAATGAAGCCTAATTGAAGAAGTGGGCTGGGTGGGCGGGTTGGGGTGGGAGGAGAGAGGATGGTGAGGAGCGGGTACCTACCACCACACGGCCTCTACACACACACACACACACACACACACACACACACACACACACACACACACACACACACACACACACACACACACACTGATTAGAGAGAACCACAAGAACAAGACTCACTTTATTACCACACACACACACACACACACACACACACACACACACACCATAATATTAACTCACCCCACAGTATTAAGTCTGTTGCATTAGCTTAACCAGACACACACACACACACACACACACACACACACACACACACACACACACACACACACACATATTTGTAAAGTATTTAACTTCCTAACTCTCGTTCTTCCATTTTCCTTCATTTTTATCTCCTTACTCTCTTTATTACGCTTTGTCATCCCAACGTCCTTGTTTTCCTCCCTCACTTATTCAATGTGTGTCTGTTTACTTGTCAACTTGTTTCACTTACTCTTACTTGTCTTACTCTCTCGCTTCTACATTTTCTGTTATATTCACGTCACCTCGACCTCCTTTTTTTTTTCTTTTCCTCTTTTCATCAATTATTTTATTCACGCATGTGTGCTTGTCTAATTGTCATTTAGCTTCATCTCTCCCTCTCTCTCTCTCTCTCTCTCTCTCTCTCTCTAGAAACATCAGGAATACTTCAGCAATAGACAAGACAAGACAGAGATGCAGATTGGCAGCACAAATGAATGATAGATGGACGAATTGACTGACGAACAATAGCAGTAGTAGTAGTAGTAGTAGTAGTAGTAGTAGTAGTAGTAGTAGTAGCAACAACAGCAGCAGCAACATTATTATCATTTTCATCACTACAATTATCATACCACCACCACCACCACCACCACTAATCACCATTCCTCTGCAGACATCGCGTGAGGGGAAGAATCAGCACTAACAGGCTATCAGACTGAGAACCGCGGCGTCACTGCGGTCACTCCCCCAGCCCCGCCTTTGTCAGGAGGGCGACCCAGTACGATGAATGAACCAAATAACCAACCATCACAAACACACACACACACACACACACACACACACACACACACACACACACACACACACACACACGCACAAATATCACAGCACATCAACTGTCTTAGGAAATCTTGAATGGACTTTTTCGCTCAGGAGAGAGAGAGAGAGAGAGAGGAGAGAGAGAGAGAGAGAGAGAGAGAGAGAGAGAGAGAGAGAGAGAGAGAGAGAGAGAGAGAGAGAGCCATGCAATTCAGTACTATCACCACCCAGTTAGCTGCCACCCGCCACTCCTCACCAGCTTGTCTCCGCTTCCCTCCCCCCCTCCCTCCCTGGCTGGCTGGGCTGTACCACATTAAGTTAAGGGTCTCTTTCTTTGCTCTCACTCCCTCACTCCACCCTCTGACATTCCACCCTGCCCGCCTGCCTTGCCCTGCCTGCCTGTCACTTCGATCTCTCCTTGATGCCTACTACCTAACGGCTCTACACACACTCACAGACACACACACACGATAATTTCATATTCAAATTCGTGCCTTGAAATATATACAAGTATTTATCTATATGATTATGGCTAAAACAGACTCAAATATTTATTACGTAACATCATTAACTTGAATACACAAAGAAAAGGTAAACTATTGATTCTCGATACAAAATAACAGATTTCTGAATAAAAGAGTGAAAGAGAAAGAGAAGAGGGTGAAATTGCATCACTTAGCACTGTCAAGAGTACCGTGTGAAGGTGGTGGTGATGGTGGTAGTGGTGAATGCAGCTGCCACGCCCCCAAAACGCTCCTCAAGGCTGCTCAACAAATGTCAAACACCACCTCCACCAGTACCTACTCCCCGCTGCCCGCTCCCGACACCGTTAGGAGCGCTGTGGTGTGTGGCGTGGTGTGGCGCAGCGGTGGTGGTGGTGGTGATAGTGGCGTGCAAGCGTTGGGTCCGGCCTGACTGTAATGTCCCCTCCCCTACCACTCTCAGCTTTATAGCAGTGCCTGCCTCCCTCCCTTCTACTCCTAGTTCCTCTATTTCTCCACCTCCTTAACCATTGATACTACTCTTCTTTTTTTTATTTTCTCTCTCCCTCTTCTTCCTCCTTGTTCTTCCTTTTCTCTATCTCCGTCTACATAGGTATTCTCTTAACTTTTCTTCCTCTTCCTCGATTTTCTTCTGTTTCTCCACTCCTTGAAGCAGAAAAATAAATATTCTTTTTTTTTCTCTCTCCCTCTTCTTCCCTCTCTCTACCTACTTCAACATAGGTATTCTCTCTCTCTCTCTCTCTCTCTCTCTCTCTCTCTCTCTCTCTCTCTCTCTCTCTCTCTCTCTCTCTCGGTATTCTCTTCAAAATTTGCTCCTCCATACTTTCCTCTACTCTTCTCTCCAATCAAACGTAAATATATGTGTGGTTCATATTTCTTCCTTCTCCTCCTCCTCCTCCTCTTCTCTTCTCTCATCAAACGTAAGTATTTTCCTTCTTAACCCTCCCCCCTCTTCCTCCTTCTCTACCCCCCAAAATCCGCATTCTTAATTATATTTGTTCTTTTTTTTAATCTTTTCCTCCTCCTCCTCCTCTTCCTCACTGGCATATTTCCCCGTTCATCACGTATTTTCCTGTTTCCATCTACGCTACTACTGCTACATTTGTGCTTCGTAATTTCCTCTTTCATTCTTCCCACACTCTTATTTTTCTTTTTTTTAGAACACCGAGACAAGACAAGAGTTACTTGGATGTCTTTGCTGAGAAAAAGACAAAAAAATAATAAACTCCCACTCACTCGAAAGTAACAGTGAAAATCTGAAAGTTATTTGAGATCTTTTTGTAATTAGGTTTTTAATTCTATGTCTGTCTAATAATATTTCTGCGTTAGTTTTTATTTGCTTGTTTTACTCTTAGTATACCTTTAACGTCTTTTCTTTTTCCTCATTTCTTCGGGTTATGCTGTCAATTAACTTATTTCACGTCCTTCACTTCAATTTTCCCTCGATCCTCATTTTCCGTCCAAAATTTATGGAGCTTTCATTTCTTTGTTCTTTACTTTTCATTATTTCTTCAAGTAATATTGCCTATCAGCTTTTTTTTTTTAATTCGCTACTTTAATCTTCCTTTTATATTTCAATTTCCCTTCTCATAAAAAAACTGTTAGTTCTAATTTCACTTCTCCTTTAATCAAACAATAACCAATCAACGTATTTTCCATTTTCAATTAGTCTCATTTCTCAGCTTTCACTTGTTTTCTTCCTCTCTCTCCACTTTATTCTTATTCACATTCATCTAGAAGTAAGAACACCCCCTTTCAATACCCTTACTCACTTTAACATGGCAACAATAACACTCACTTCATACATGCAATACAAAAGTCCCTACAAAATATTCTTTCATAAGTTTTACAAACAGAAACACTCCCCTTTCTAACCCCCTCACTACCTTCAACACTCATTCTAACATGACAACACTCCCATCCACTTCCTACGTACATACGATCTCAAGGAGCCTATTCGCAGTTCCCACAAAAATTCTCTTCACAAGCTTTACAATTGAGAACACTCCCCTTTCTAATCCCCTCACTCATTCTAACATGACAGCAATCGCGTTCAATTCCTACATGCATACAAATCCCTAAGGTGCAACACGAGAACCTATTCCCAGTCCGTACAAAAACCCTCTTCACTATTCCCTAAACTCAGCCTGCGGGGAACGTTACCAGGCTGGCCGCGGCGTAACGTTCTTTGATCAACCCAGCTCCCCCCCGGCCAGCCCCGCCCTTTCCCCTGTCCCGCCCCATTCCTCTCTCTCCCAGTCCCAGCTTAAAACAGACCCACTCACTCACTCGCTCCTCCCTCCCTCCCTGAAGACTGACCGTTAGGCACTCCTCATCGTTGCGGTCTGTAAATGCGACCAGGACACCCCTCTTGGCCCCAGCAGGAAGCCAGGCGTGCGCTGGACTTCGTGTTAGCTAGCCAGTATTCGTAAACACTGGCGTCCTACCTTCACTAATGTTAACAGGCTCTATTGGAAGTTATCTGGACTTTTCAAGGAAGATTTCATGGCTCTAGTGATGGATTTAACAAGTATTCTATAAATGCAGGGTTTAATGGAAGTTACGAGGGATTATCAAGGATGTTTTCACGATTCTTGTGACAGATAAACAAGTATTCTACATATTCAGATTCTATCGGAAGTTAACGGGGGTTTTCAAAGGGATGTTCGTGATTCTTGTGGGAGATTAACAAGTATTCTACATATTCAGAGGGGAGACGGCTCTGATAAGAACCCGATTAATTATCTTTTGGCCTCTAAAAATAGTACCGATGAAGAGAATGGGGCGTTTAAGAATGTTGATCTTAATATCAGGCAGGGAAATACTTCAGAGGGTTAGAAATGAAAGAAGAGGAAAAATTTAATCCTGGTTAGGTTGTCTTGACAGCTGGCTAGTCATCTGGTATTCGTATCATGAATATTTGAAGGAATTTAAATTGGAGAAAGTAATGATCGATGAAAATTGTTTCGGGTAAGTTTGGAGTAAATTAAGTTGGAATTGTGTGTGTGTGTGTGTGTGTGTGTGTGTGTGTGTGTGTGTGTGTGTGTGTGTGTGTGTGTGTGTGTGAACGAAAGTAATGATGACGATGGACTTCACACACAGAGAGAGAGAGAGAGAGAGAGAGAGAGAGAGAGAGAGAGAGAGAGAGAGAGAGAGAGAGAGAGAGAGAGAGAGAGAGAGAGTGCTGAAGAAAGTATTATTATGGTCAGTGGTCAAGAACAACTGGTGGCGGTGCTGAGGCGGGCAGACTGTCACCAGCAGATGTCTAGTAAAAACTGCTTGGTAAACACTTCCATTGTGCAAAGACAGGGACGTCAAGTGGCCTCGAGATACGACAAAAGCGTCAATGTTTGAACAATAAATCATACCCACAGAATGCTGAGGGAAACTAAATCCAGTGATATACTCCTCAGTCAAGAAGAATCAGACACACCTCAGCACTACATTGCGTGGGACTGGGAGGGAAAAGTTACATCCTGGTAACATTTATGACGATCACCAGTTTGTCTGTCAGTCAGTCTGTCTGTCTGTCTGGTAATGTAAAAAAAAAAAAAACTAAATATTAGCGCCAAATATTTCCAGACATAAGCGATACCGGATCTCCCTTGGGTGATGTGGAGGACTGGAATCTCTCTCTTCCTTTGCCAGTGAGTGCTCACCTACACAACACACACACACACACACGCACGCACACTTACACCACATTACAGAGCCTCTACAACGGTCGATAAGAATGTCATCTACTATGCGTTAACATAAACCCGGGGAACACGCAATGAATCGCTCACACACTCCCCATCGGCCCTCACACCCGACACGCCCCGCGGCCCGCCACTGCACCGCCGTCACTACTTTCTACCCAGTGACACCCGTGGAGGCTGGCAGGACCTCAACGCAATGCACGAACCAAACCTCCTGTCTGTTCTTCTCAAGTGGAGACGCCTGTAAATAGAGTCATTTCTCCCGTAACACAATGAGACGCAGCCCTAAACCAGTAGAACACACACTCCCCTCTCCCACGCATCCCAAAAGGACTAACGACAAAAATTCCTCCAGCGACTCTCCTTCACTCATTCGCTCCTCGCCGGCATTCATGTTGCGGCGATGAAAGAGCAATCAGGCATTGGTGAGGGACTAAACATGGAGTGGGAAAGGTATAAAGGAAGCTCAAACTCACCTTTCCAGTCGTGTGTGTGGTTGGAGGAGCCGCATGGGCTGGGCGGCCAGGAGGAGGTGGCGGGTTGGCGAGGGCAGCAGGACGGCCCCCTTAGCTGGTATTCCAAACGAGACTTTTCCCCAAACCTTTTCCTCACACTCTCTGTAACACCACTAGCACGCGCACTGCCGTCATGTACTATTTGCCCGCACTGCCTTCTACTATCTCGCGGGCGAATCAACAACTCCAATCAGCTCCGGCTTTCGCACTACTAAAAACTACAGCCGAGAGATAGCGAGCGAGCAGCGGCGCACAGACTGGACGCTCCACTGTGACTCAACTGCTTACCGCGCAAATCCAACGCGCTACTCGCTACTCCCGTGGTCAGCAGGTTCCGGCTAGTCATTATCCCCACACTCAGAACCCTCACCTGCTGCCCCTGCGTGTCGCTTCTACTTCTCTCAAAGCAGACTATCACTATAGTCATGAACTGGTTGGGTTTATAAGCAGTAAGATCTGTGGCTTGTTGAAGAAGTGAAGTTTTGTGGGTGAACAGAAGGCATCGTCAGGCAACGTCCGTACACGCCCTCCTGGGAAAACGTGTCGTACCGCGAGGTTGATCACTATTCACGGGTTCCAGTGTAGGTAAGGCCGTGTCCTTTTATATAAACACCTGAATAATTGTCTTCTTGCCCGACGTCTAACGAGAAGAACGGGTGTGTGTCTTACGTGGAAAAGAAGCCAAGTGCATGACAAGCGAGATATACCAGCATACACAGACACACACACACACGCACACACACGGGCTGCCAAAAAGGTCACTTCACTGGCATGTAGACTACGACCAGGTATGCTTGGGGGCAGCCACTCACTAACCCACCTTGATCAGTGTTGTCGTTCTCACCTACCTAGATTTTTTTTTCTTATCATTATTATTTTTATTTATTCCTCTGCTCTTTTTGTTTCGTTCTGCTTTGTTTGTGTTTTAAGCTGTGGACCGTTTTATTTAGTATTATTTTTTTTGTGTTGAGCTGTGACTGCTCTATTTTTACTCTCTCTTTCTCTCTCCTTCTTCTTCTTCTTCCTCTTCTTCTTCTTCTTCTTCTTCTTCTTCTTTAATTTTACATTACAGTGACAAAATTTATTAACAGACTGTAAAGTACTACTACTACTACTATTTTTTTATGTAGGAAGGACACCGGCACTACTACTACTACTACTACTACTACTACTATTACTACTACTTCCATCACCACGTACTTGCAGTGATTCACAACACATTTTTGCTACACTATCGACTGAGTGGATCTATACAATTAACTGGACTAAGCGACCTTGGACCCAATCGATTGTCATGCACGCACACACACACACACACACACACACACACACACACACACACACACACACTTACTCATAGTTATTT
>NC_087157.1:33540615-33548115 GCF_035594125.1 Scylla paramamosain
CTGTTATCCATGTTGTTGTTGTTAATGTTATTGTTGCTGTTGTTGTTGGTCATCTTCTTCTTCTTTGCTCTTGTTCATGTTCTCGTCGTTTTCGTTCTTCTTCTCGTTCATATTCTTGATCTTCCTCTTGTTTTCGTTCTTCTTAATTCAGTGCTTGCATCTCTCCTTCGATCTCATCTTCTATCTACAAGTACAAATGCGCACCCACCCTCATCCTTTCCTCCTTCGCTCACTCCCTCACTCCTCCCTCGCTCACTCACTCATCCCTCACAATCTGCGCCTCCCTCACTCACCCTCTGCCCCTCCCTACAGTATACCCGCCATCTCTCCCCTCCCTCCCTCCCTCCCTCACTCCTTCCAGCTCACCGTCTGTGCCTCCCTCAGTTGTTGCTGCAGGCGGGCGATGGTGTCTGCCTGGCGCGAGAGAGTCTGCACCAGGTGGTCACGGGACGCCTTCCTTCTGCAGGAGCGCGGGTCCCTAAGGCCGGCCAGACTCTCCGCCCGCCTCGCTTCGCCCTCCAGCCGCCACGCTCTCTCCTCCAGCTCCCGCACCCGCGCCAGCAGTTCCGTGTTTTCCTGAGGGATTGGGGGTTAGAGAGAGAGAGAGAGAGAGAGAGAGAGAGAGAGAGAGAGAGAGAGAGAGAGAGAGAGAAGACAGACAGAAAGACAAACACACAGACAGACACGCAGATAGACATACAGACAGACACACAAAGAAACAGACAGATAGACAGATAGACATCATACAGACAGGTAGCCAGACAGACAGACAGACAGACAGCTGAACAGACAGACAGACAGTGGGGGAAGTCAATTATAAGTTCGAAATAAGAAGAAAGATCAGATTTAGTGACTTTCCAGAGAGAGAGAGAGAGAGAGAGAGAGAGAGAGAGAGAGAGAGAGAGAGAGAGAGAGAGAGAGAGAGAGAGAACCATATTCTGAACACCTAAGTGCGGCACCTCCACTACTTTCAATAGGCTTTGATTAAAGTTACATGGGTTGCAATGGTCTTTTTATTTATTTATTTTTTTTACGGTTTTAGTGACAAATTAGCAACATTTCTACAATATTAACAAGAGAAACACTTGTGAGAACTCGGCTTATCATCTCTTAGGCCTTTGAAAATAGTCGTGATGAGAGAGCAAAGCATTTCTGAATACGAGCCTTGAAAGAGAGAGAGTGTGGGAGGAACACACACACACACACACACACACACACACACACACACACACACACACACACACACACACACACACACACACACACACACACACACACACACACACACACCACAAACCTTCACCAACGTCGTCACTTTATCGTTATGGGCACGATCCTGTTTCTCAGCTCGTGCCCTCAAAGTAGCCACCGATCTCTCCAGCATCTCCCGCTGACGAAGTAGCTCGCACACCGCCTCCTCCTCCTCCGCCACCGCCACCACCACGCCGCCAGCCTGACCCACAGAGAGGAGAGACAGGGATGCAAATATAAGTACTTAATACTCATTTTCCGTTTTCTATCTACTCACTGCCAGTAATCAGGGTTGAACAAGAAGTAACAAGTGATTGACAAAGATTTAGAGAAGTGATAGGAAGGTATTAGTTCTCAGAGTAGTAGATGAATGGAATAGACTCAGTAATCAGGATAGGACAAGGAATAAGGGGTTTGAGATCGATAAAAGTTTAAAAGTGATAGGAATGAATTGGTAGACTTCATGGCTTAGACTCAGAGAGAGAGAGAGAGAGAGAGAGAGAGAGAGAGAGAGAGAGAGAGAGAGAGAGAGAGAGAGAGAGAGAGAGAGAGAGAGCTCACCTGTGCCGTGGGGTCAGTGCCCGGGGCCGCCAGCTTGTCAAGGTCGGGTCTCGTCCAGAACTCCTTGTGCTTCCCGCTGCGGACGTGCTTGTCGTGCAGCGTCTGGGTGAGGGGAGCGTGTTGTCAAACGTTTCGTCTCCTTAACGTATTTGTTTTAACCAGGTGAACTGAGGTTTTTAAAGTGTCTTTTTTTTTTTTTTTATTCTGCTGGTAATTGAATAAGGTGTAATGGAAGTTATTGGCGTTTCAAGGAGTTTTTTCTTGATTTTTGTGATAGTTTAATAAGGTGTACTGAATTATTATTGGAATTATAAGTTTTTTTTTTTCTTGATTGTTATGATCGTGTACGCTTCGTCTTCTCATTACGATTACTTTTAAATAGGTGTAGTGGAAGACAGACAGACAGACAGACAGACAGACAGATGGATGGAAAAATTCAGGCAAACAAAAAATAATTCGGAAGTGGAAAAAGGATGAGGTTTAGTGAATTTCCAGAGAGAGAGAGAGAGAGAGCGAGAGAGAGAGAGAGAGAGAGAGAAGAGAGAAGAGAGAGAGAGAGAGAGAGAGAGAAAGTGCATGTGTGCGTGTGTGTTTCAAGGTTCGCAATGACTGACAATATATGCAATTCTACATACATACGTACATACATACATACATACATACATACATCATGACGCAACACCATGACGAAACACAACAAAATAGGAATACTAGTAGAACAATAATACCACCACCACCACCACTATCACTACCACCACCACTATCACCACCACCACCACCACCACCACCACCACCAGCAACAACAACAACGAGTATTACATAAAGTACAAGAGAATTAGGTCACCAATCACATTCCTATCTTTATTCCTTTACCTTTTTCTATTCTTCTCGTTATTCTTTTCTTTCCTCTTATTACCTTTTTCTATCAAATTTTCTCAGGTTATTTTCCTTCCTTTCCTGTTTTCCTTCCCTTTTTAATCAACCGTGATTTTCTCCTCTCTTTCCTTCCCTTATCTAATTATCTTCCTCCTTCGTTCTTCCCCTTTCCTTCCCTTCTTTTTTTCTCTTCTCTCTCTCTCACACACACACACACACACACACACACACACACACACACACACAGATAGATAGATAGATAGATAGATAGATAGATAGATAGATAGATAGACAGAGAGAGAGAGAGAGAGAGAGAGAGAGAGAGAGAGAGGAGAGAGAGAGAGAGAAGAGAGAGAGAGAGAGAGAGAGAGTCAGAGTCAGAATCAGAGACAGTGACAGAATGAGAACCAGAGAGACAAAGAAAGAGAAGCAGCCAGAAGCACTCAGAACCACATACAAATACTACAAAACCAGCACATAAGACAAACAGGCACACAGACACACGTAAACACACATTAAACACACGATCCACCAAAACACTTAACCTTACGTACCTTGATGGCCTCCTTGAGTTTCTTGGGCTGGTGAAGCAGGGTGGTGGCGGAGGCGAGGTCGGCCAGCACGCGGGTGAGGGCCGTGGCCAGAGAGTGGTGGCGCTGCTGCAGGTGCCTCCCTTGCTGCCCCGCCGTCGCCAGCCGCTGACTCAACTCCTTCACCTGTCTGTCCCTTGCGCCCACCACCAGCCGCGTCTCGCTCACCTCATCCTCCATCTTGAGAGAGAGAGAGAGAGAGAGAGAGAGAGAGAGAGAGAGAGAGAGGGTGGATAAAATTGGTTGGTATATATCTCAGACAGGATGTGTGTTGGTATTAGTGAGTTCCAGAGAGAGAGAGAGAGAGAGAGAGAGAGTTTGTGACATTATCATATTGTGCATGTGCGTGTGTATTTAGAAGAAAAGAGAGATAAAAGACAGAAAAGAAAAAAAAAGAACAAAGGAAGAGGAAAATAGAGGAGAGAAGGAAAGAGAAAATAAAATAACTACGAAAAGAAAGAAAAAAGGAAAAAAGCAAGGAAGGGAAAAACAACTTATGAAACCTTCACAAAGGATAAGAATAAGAGAAAAGAAAAAAAAAGGATAAAAGAATTAAAATATGATGAACAGAACAAAATTTAATGAAAAAAAAAACACGAAAAAGAGAAACAGAAAGAGGGAGATGAAAGTGAAAGTTACAGTACCTGCATTGCACCTGCTATTAACCCTTTTCCCTTACACCTGCTGTCTAATCTACCTGCCTACCTGTCCATCCACACCTTTATCCATTCACCCAACCCGTGCATTACCTGGCGTCCCTTTCCTTTCGCCTCACTCAGTAACCACTCACCAATACCTACCACTCACCTTTGAACCTGCTTATCTTACCTGCTTACCTACATTGAGTCGCCGTCTAAGCTTCTTGTTTGTTGGCCTTCTCTCCCTCCCTGCTTGACCTTACTTTGCCCTATCTCTGCCGCTACTAGTTTCAATATTGTTTGTTTAAGTTCGTCCGTTCTAGAACAAATACTTTCCACTAGAACTTGCTGAACCAGCTTACCTGCTTGAGTTGCCTTCTAAGCTTTCCATACCTACTGGCTTTCTCTCCCTCCCTGCTTGATCTGTTTAGTTTATTCTCTCAGTGCTACTATGTGCTTCTTTATTGTTTAACTACGTCTCTTAAGGAAACACTGTTATACATTTTTACTAGAATTTGCAGAGAGAAAGTCGAGATAAAAAACAGAAAATCTATCGTTAGAATCAGAACACCTTTAAAAATGCATTAGTTTCCATTAGAACCTCCTGCTGCAAAAAGTCTCGTTAAGGCACCGAAACATTTGAGAATACAAGAAGGAAAGGAGATAAAGATTAGATTACAGCAGTCTCATAAAGAGAAAGAAGAGGACATTAGTTGAACATACCCGTTTCAAAATAAATATACTGAGAAAACAAAGGAAACAGAGGATAAATTTTGCCTAAGAAGATGAAAGATAAGCAAAGAGAAAGAAGAAAACCTAGACAAACCCAGACAGTGAGAAAGGACACACGTCAGCGAGGGCCGTTTCAAAGACAACACTCCCAAATTAACCACATAATCAACTCAGCCACCCTCTCTCTTGTCTCTCTTTGTCCTCTTCCCTCTCAGCTTCTCACCTGCTTGATCTGCTGGGCGCGCTGCTCGAGGGCCACCTGGAGGGGCTGCAGTTCCTCCTTCAGCACACTCATTTTGGTGATCGAGAAGGAAGCGCTGTTTCTCGAGCTCCTCCACGTGCTCGCGCGTGTTTGCTTATCTGGCCCTCCTGTGGCAAGACGGGAGGGATGCGAAGAAATACAAAGGAAGATCAAGGAACACTAAACTGGAGGAGGAGGAGGAGGAGGAGGAGGAGCATGACTTCTGATGCTTTCTCTCTCTCTCTCTCTCTCTCTCTCTCTCTCTCTCTCTCTCTCTCTCTCTCTCTCTCTCTCTCTCTCTCTCTCTCTCTCTCTCTCTCTCTCTCTCTCTCTCTCTCTCTCCTCTATTCCTTCTCACAATTCCATCCGGACTTATTCACCCATCCATCCATCCACCCATCCATCCATCCCTCCATCAATCACCTATCCAGTCAGACCATCCAGCCATCCAACCATCCATCCATGCATCCAACCATCCACTCCATCTATCCAGCCAGCCAGCACCTCCCAGCACCCAACACTCACCCTGTCCCTTATGATGTCGTCCCTGTACTTCACCTCCCGTCTCAGGGCTGCCATCTCTCTCTCCAGCCCCTTCACCAACACCTGCAGCTTCCCCCGCTCCTCCGTCAGCCCCGACACCTCCATTGACTTCTCCTCGCATTCCCGCTGCACCCTGACGCGGCAGGAGGGGAGGAGAAGTGGAGGAGTGGATGGAAGTGGAAAGGAGAACGAGTGAGTGAGTGAGTGAGTGAATGCGAGTGAGAAATTGAGTGAGTTACCTGAAATCTAAACATCTTTCATTACAACACATACCAAAATTAATAATCTCAGATAAATAATTAAAATAACACGCTATCTACCCTTTTTTCTTTAAGTCTCCCATAAAAAAAATTAGGTTTTCTCTAAAAGTCAAGTCTTGGAAGTTAAAGGGGTGACTTTGGTATAAGATAAGGGTACAAGAACTAGTAGTATAGTATGAGGACTGGACAAAGGAACGTAAGTAAAGGGTTGAGAAGGAAAAGAGTAATGTAAGGAATGGAGTGAATGTGCCTTGAAGAAAAATAATAAAAAAAGAGATAAAATAAATAAACAGATAAATAGATAAATAAATAAATAAATAAATAAATGAACAACACAAAAATGAACAAATAAGTAAACAAAAGGAAAACATGTTAAAGTAACAAAAATAAGTAAAATACAACCCCCCTCTCTCTCTCTCTCTCTCTCTCTCTCTCTTAATGCAATATTTCCTCTTCTACTGCACATTAATCTTCATTCACCCCCTCCACCTTCCATACTCTCTCTCTCTCTCTCTCTCTCTCTCTCTCTCTCTCTCTCTCTCTCTCTCTCTCTCTCTCTCTCTCTCCTGTACCTTCCTCTCTTCCTTCCTTCTGTCCTTGCATTCTCTCTCTCTCTCTCTCTCTTTCTTCCTCCCTCTCTGTCTCTTGCATTCTCTCTCTCCGTGAGTGTGTGTGTGTGTGTGTGTAATCATTTATTTATCTATCAATCTGTTTTTTTTTGCTTGTCTGTGTGTCTGAGTTATGTCTATCTATCTATCTCTGCTCCCTTCCTCCCCCTTCTCCTCTCTTCTCTCTCTCTCTCTCTCTCTCTCTCTCTCTCTCTCTCTCTCTCTCTCTCTCTCTCTCTCGCAACACCCACATGGCAAAGCTTTTTCTTCAGCGCGGGCTCTCTCGCTCCTCAGCTTGATCACGGTGGAGTGTTCCTCGGCCAGCTGGGCGTGGAGGGAGGCGCGCACCTGCCCCAGCTCAGCCTCCGTCGACGCCTCCACCAGCCTCACCACCTCCGCCCCCTCGCTGCGCTCCCCTCTCCAGCTCCGCGCTTGTCTGTCAAGGGAAGGAAGGAAGGAGCTTGGGGCTAGTGAGGTAAGGAGGAGAGGAAGAGATAAAAGAATGAAGGAAAGTAGAGTGAGATGTGAGGAGGAGTAAAGGTTTGTAAGGAATGAAAGAAAGAATGAATGGATGGATGGATGGATGGATGGAAGGGAAAAAGGAAGAGATGAAGGAAGGAAGGGTGGGGAGGAGTAAAGGGTTGGGAGTGAGGAATGGGTGGATGGAAGGAAAGTGTGAGATGAAGGAGGCTGAGAGAAGGAATGAAGGAGGGGATTGAGTCAGTGAGGATTGAAGTGAGGAAGGGAGGAAAGGATGAAAAGGAGAAGGAAGTTAAGAAGGTAGGTAAGGGAGACAGAGATGAAGGAGTGTGGGATGAAGGAAGGAGAGAGGGTCGAATTAATGAGGAATGAAAAAAATGATGGATGGAAGGGAGGGAGGGAGGGAGGGAGGTAAGAAAGGAAAGAAGGAAAGAAAGAAAGAAAAATAAAGAAAGAAAGGAGGAAGGAAGGAAATTACAAAGGTAGATAAGCCATTTTAAGAGAGAGAGAGAGAGAGAGAGAGAGAGAAGAGAGAGAGAGAGAGAGACGAGAGAGAGAGAGAGAGAGAGAGAGAGAGGCAAACGGTAAAGGTTTTGTCAACGGAGGGAAAGAGGAAAAAAGAAGAATGAATGGGAAAGAAGGAAGAAAGATAAATGGCAGGAGGTAAGGGAGGGAGGGAGGGAGGGAGGGAGGGAGGGAGGGAGGGAGGGAGAGAGGGAG
>NC_087157.1:33553115-33555615 GCF_035594125.1 Scylla paramamosain
AACGATTCTGGTGACAGATGAACAAGACTTCTACATTATTAACAGGAAAAAACACTCTTGAAAACTCAGCTAGTCATCTCTGCGGCCTTGGAAAATAGTAGTGGTGAGAGAGCAAACCGTTTCTGAATACATACCATATAGGTGGGAGGAAGAGGAGATTGATATGAAGAGGAGAGGGCTGCTTGAACACGGAGACAGACAGACATACAGACACAAAGACACAAAGACAGACATATAGACAGACAGACAGACAGGCAGACAAATAAACAGACACACATACACAGGAAAGGTGACAGGAAGTAAGGAGGACTGTTGATGTTTGAGATTTTAAAGAGGAAAAGTGAAAAGGAGGAATTGTAGAGAGAGAGAGAGAGAGAGAGAGAGAGAGAGAGAGAGAGAGAGAGAGAGAGAGAGAGAGAGAGAGAAAGCCTATAACTGATTCTCATCCCACACACACACACACACACACACACACACACACACCTCTGTCTTTCCACACGTCTATCAGTTTTGTGTCACGTCATCCGTCTGTCCACACAAGCCTATCCCTCCGTACACACGTTTACCTGCCTCACTAGAAGTTCACCTGTCTGCCTGTACAAGCATATCTGTCTACCTTGACGAATTACAAATCTATCTATTCACCTTTAAGGGCCTGTCTCTCTGTCCTCAAATTCTTTACTATGTACGAAGAAATTCTGGCCTAAAACTACAAAAAAGGTTATATATATGAAAGAGGTACACTGAAGATGCCAGTCACCCGTGTAGTTAAAAGGGTTATCCAGAATTTAAGGATGCCTTGAAAATTTCCTCTTGAAACAGTACAAACACCTATCTACCTATACAATCTTACTTATTCAACTACATAACCTTATATATCTAACTATTTCTCGACCTTTATAAGCTTACCTATCTCTCCACCTTTAGAAACTTAACTGTCTGTCTAAAAGCTTACCTATTCGTCTGTCAGCTCACCTGCCCCCCTGTGATCTCAGCAAAGCCCGTCGCGTGGCCCGCCAGCAGCGTAGCATGGCCGTCCAACGAGAGGGTGGCCGCCAGGTAGGAACACGACTCCCCGGGCGACATCTGCACGAGGCCAAGAGGGTTGAGGCGAGCAGGGGAAGGGTGGTGGTGGTGGTACTGTAGTTGTAGTAATTGTTGTTGTTGTTGTTGTTGTTGTTGTTGTTGCTGCTGTTATTGTTTTTAGTGTTGTTGCTGTTGCTATTGTTTAGTAGAAGTTGTAGTAGTAGTAGTAGTAGTAGTAGTAGTAGTAGTAGTAGTAGCAGTATTAGTAGTGGTAATTGATGTTGATGTTGTAGGAGGAATGGTATTAGTAATGAGAATAATGTTTGTAGCAGGAAAAAATAAATAAATAAAATAAACATGCATAGTACCCAGTAGGTAGCGCATGTGTGTGTTGATAATACTAAAAACAACCTTTAGTAAGCAGCGACAGCGGCGTAATAAATACATACTGATACATAATAATAACACAAGCAACACAAATAAAACAAAAATATATTGCTAGTGGAGTTTGTTCTTAGCTTCGCCGAGGTCTTCTCAAGTTTCCGTAGTGTAGTGGTTATCACGTGCGCCTCACACGCGCAAGGTCCCCGGTTCGATCCCGGGCGGGAACACTCGTTTTTACTTCACCACCAGGCCGGGAAACATGAAACTATTGGTGTTACTGGTGGTGTGTGAGATTCTGATGAATACTACTACTGCTAATAGAGGTTGTATTTTTATTTTAAACTTATCACCACCTCTCTCTCTCTCTCTCTCTCTCCCTCTCTTTGGACTGCTGGTGTCAGGTGTCAGCACAGCGAAATCAACCTTCTCCAACGCACCTAAGTCTTCTGCGCCTTCCTCAGTCACACCCATTACAAGCATGCCTTCTTCCACTGCATCTATAAACATTCTCTCAGGTATTCCTCTCTCTATTTCTCCTGCCGGGTGTATCCATCTCTAGCATTCTAAACACACTCCTCTCCTCTCCTGGCACGCCCACATCACCTCGGTCTTGCCACTGATACTATTACCACGAGTCACTAATGCTTGTACTTGCTCTTAACTTACGCCACAACATTCTATCACCTGACCACTTTGGAAACTATACTCTCAATTTATACTAGACACATCTTATGAAAGCGTGACAGGACCGCAGAGAGTTTAGAGACAGTAACCACCACCATCACCACCACCGTTAATGTCTTTGCTACTCACATTAATACTCGTAACTTACACCGCAGCATTTCATCAACCGGTGTCGTTGGGAATTATATTTTAAGCCTGCAATAGACCATATTATTGAACTTGAGGGACCAGCTATCGAAAAATTAAGACAGTGACCACCATCACCACCACCACCACCACCACCAAAATTAAACTCTAAACTTATACCACACCCATTTCATTAAACTTGAGGGGACCGCACCACCACCACCACCACCGCCACCACCATCACCACCACCACCACCATAGCTCCGTGACTCACCTGCCA
>NC_087157.1:33563115-33573115 GCF_035594125.1 Scylla paramamosain
AACATTATTGAAACATTTATTTATTACTAACAACGGAGGAGATATATATAACGAATTAAATCATTCTTCAATATTGTAATTTTAGCATTTTCAGTAGCAGAGAGAGAGAGAGAGAGAGAGAGAGAGAGAGAGAGAGAGAGAGAGAGAGAGAGAAAGTCATTTATTCATTCATTCACTCAGTCAGTCATTCGGTCAGTCACAGTCAGTTAGTCATTAATTCACTCCGTCAATCAGTCAATCAGCCTGCCATTCACTCATTTATTCATTCAGTCATTCATTCATTCAGTCAGTCAGTCAGTCATTAGTTCACTCCATCAGTCAGCCAATCAGCCAGTCATTCAGTCAGCCAGCCAGTCATTCATTCATTCATTCATTCATTCAGTCAGTCAGTCATTAGTTCACTCCATCAGTCAGCCAACCACCCAGTCATTCAGTCAGCCAGCCAGTCATTCATTCATTCATTCATTCATTCAGTCAGTCAGTCATTAGTTCACTCCATCAGTCAGCCAATCAGCCAGTCATTCAGTCAGCCAGCTAGTCATTCATTCATTCATTCATTCATTCAGTCAGTCAGTCATTAGTTCACTCCATCAGTCAGCCAATCAGCCAGTCATTCAGTCAGCCAGCCAGTCATTCATTCATTCATTCAGTCAGTCAGTCAGCCAGTCCCAACCTTTCCCTTCTCCCACAGGAATAGCACGAGCGTCCAGTCCGGGGCCCCTCCCTGCGCTGCCACCATTTGCTCGTCTGGGCTGAAGGCGGCCGCCACGTACCCCTCGCTGCCCATCTCCCCGCAGCTCAGGAACCGTAGGCGCTTGCGGCCAGCCACGTCCCACACGCTGACCGCCGCCGCCTCCCCAGCCCGGCACACGCATAGGTACTGTCTGGTTAGTTAGGTTAGGTTAGGTACTGGTGCTGTCTGAGGGAGAAATGCAATGGAGAAGGCAAGCAGTAATTAATTCATAGGTTCTGTTAATGATGTTTATGGGAGGTAAAGGAAGTATAATGTCTAATATGAGGATAGGAAGGTAAGAGGGAAAGACTAAACGATTTTGAAAAGGAGAATTAGAAGGAAGGAGAAGGAATACAAAGAAAGACAAACAGCAGCAGATCTTGAGGTCCTCACTAGGCTGGTTATGATGATCACCTTACACTAACTACTACACTGGAAGATACAAAGGGAGGAGGAGGAGGAGGAGGAGGAGGAGGAGGATGAGGAGGAGAAGGAGGAAGAGGAGACGGACACGATCAAACAAGGATTAGCAGGAAGAAAAGGAAGAGGGTAAGCTCAGAAAAGGAGGAGGAGGAGGAGGAGGAGGAAGAGGAAGAGAAAGAAGAGGAAGAGGAGAAGGAGGTGGAAGAGTAAATAGCTTTCTACTGATTAACATGTCCCCAGGGAACTCTTTCATTGCCTCTTTGTCCATTTATTTCAGCTCATGATTCACTGCACAAGTATTCGCTAGACATCAAGATGCCCACACAGCTCATCCTCCGTACCCAGCTCGTTCACCCACACCCACACTGACAAAACCCCCGAGGCATGCCAACAAGACCACCAACGGTTAGGAAAAAAAAAAAAAAAAAAAGAGAGAAAATGATAAAAGAGAGAGAAAAGAAATAGAGAAAGAAAAAAAAAGAAAATCAGTGAAGGTGCCATTTCCTAAAGAAGACAGTCAGAAAGCGAGTCCAAAATTACATTGAGAAGTGTCTTGAAACCTTCCCCTTGAAAGTGTTAGTCATGTGGAGCCAGAGAGTTACAGAGCTTTAACATATACATACACATATACAGATACACACATAATACACAAGGAAACACGAATATTAACACACACACACACACACACACACACACACACACACACACACACACACAGACAGACACGAGATGCAAAGTTTCCAGTTTAGATTATTAGCAAAGGACAGACAAAGGATGTTCAGTGCAGAAGACGGGGACAATTGTGCGTCATTGAAGAAAAGGGAATGGTTACCTAACACACACACACACACACACACACACACACACACACACACACACACAAGATACAGTTTCCAGTTTAGAATTTCACTAAAGGACGGACCGAGGATGTTCAATGTAGAAGAGAGAGACAGTTGCGCCTCATTGAAGAAGAGGGGATGGTTACCAACGTGACCATCGACCTCCATTACCTCTTGGGCGAGATAGCAAGCACTGTTGGTCTCGCCTCCTCCGCCAGGCTGATGAACTCCTGCCTATGTGTGGCCGTGTTGTGTAGCACCAGCAGCGCCCCCGCCGGATAAGCCACCGTCTGGGGGTCCACGTGCACCACGCAGCCCGCCACCTCCCCCCGCACCCCGAACACATACTCTGGCTCCACCTCCGCCCCCATCCCGTCAGCGCCTTCTGCAGGAGAGAGAGAGAGAGAGAGAGAGAGAGAGAGAGAGAGAGAGAGAGAGAGAGAGAGAGAGAGAGAGAGAGAGAGAGAGATGAAAAAGAAATTACGCAAGTGTGTGTGTGTGTGTGTGTGTGTGTGTGTGTGTGTGTGTGTGTGTGTGTGAGAGAGAGAGAGAGAGAGAGAGAGAGAGAGAGAGAGAGAGAGAGAGAGAGAGAGAGAGAGAGAGAGAGAGAGAGAGAAGAATAGCAAACAGGCTGTTGAGTAAGAAAAACAAATTATGTAATCAGAACACACACACACACACACACACACACACACACACACACACACACACACACACACACATGAACTCTGCCATAATTACTAGCAATGAAAAAGAAAAAGAGAAATAGAGAGGCAGAGAGAGAGAGAGAGAGAGAGAGAGAGAGAGAGAGAGAGAGAGAGAGAGAGAGGGAGGGAGAGAGAGAGAGAAAGTATCATTGCATCATCGTGGAAAAGCTTGCATTAGTCTGTTAAATATCCTGTCATTATTCCGTGATACGCGTTCCTTCAGTCCACTTTCGCTTCCAGGAACTCTCATTATTGCATAACCAATAAAAAAGTAAAAGAGAGAGAGAGAGAGAGAGAGAGAGAGAGAGAGAGAGAGGTGTTAGTATTAGATGTTATGACAATACAGGATTGGAATCTTAAACGAACCTTCTCTCTCTCTCTCTCTCTCTTTGCAATTGCCCTTGGCCAGAACACCTCTAACACACATACGTACAAAAAAAAGGTAAACAAAATAAAATCAACAGGTACAATAAAATAAAATAACAAATAAATACGTCAATAAGAAAAGTTGAATTGGTTGGATGAGCGTGAGTGGCGCTGCGTGTTGATGAGGCGGGGACAAAAAATAATATGAATCGTTGTAGATGAACAGCGAACACTTTCTCTAGATGATGCAATGACTGTCTATCTCCTCCTCCTCCTCTTCCTCCTCCTCTTCCTCCTCACTCTTAGTAGTAGTAGTAGTAGTAGTAGTTGCTGTTGTTCTTGTTCTTTTTCTTCTCTATCCTCCTCCTCCTCCTCCTCCTCCTCCTCCTCCCTTGTCCTCCTTCACGTGTGTGCCCTAAACTATTTAATGTGCGCGTATGTTGCTTCACATCCTGCCTACGGTGTGTATGTGTGTGTTGTGTGTGTGGTATCTTGTCTGAACCTGTAACACACACACACACTCACACATAAAACACACACACAACAACAACAACAACAACAATAGTAGTAGCAGCAGCATCATATTTTTACACATACTCGTATAGCTACATCCCTCTGTGTGTGTGTGTGTGTGTGTGTGCAGGTCAAAACATGATGACACACACACACACACACACACACACACGAAACATACGAGTTAAGAACACACAAAGAAGAGGAGGAGGAGGAGGAGGAGGAGGAGGAGGAGGAGGAGGATAAAGACGACCATTGCGTCATGTTGAAAAAGTGTTCTCTGGGTGGCTACACTACTGCTAATGTTTACTGCTCACCTCACCACTGCCACACACACACACACACACACACACACACACACACACACTGTTAACCAACACTAACACCTCCGATCTTACATTCCTAATAATTACGATATGGTTCCTGGGGATGAAATTGAAGAACCGATAAGAAATAGCGTATATTTAACCACACACACACACACACACACACACACACACACAGCTAACCAACACTAACACTTTCATTCTCACACTGCTGAAGAAAAAAATAAATAAATAAATAAAAATATCAGACAGTTCCTGGAGATAGAAGTAAAGGAAATGAACATAAATAATGAACATTCAATCAACGTAAACGGTTCTAAACACTAACTTCTTTTTTTCTACTTTTCTGTTGCTAGCTATTTAATCTCTGGAGTTCAGTAGAGATGTGAAATATTTATCAACAGTTGTGTCACTAGTACCTCTCTCCTGGGTGTGAGTGCCACGAGCAGTAGGGCAGTGCCAGCCAGTGCCAGGCTTCGGCGGCAGCGTCCACCGTTGCCATGACGACCAGCTGAAAGAGAATGGAGATTCACAGAAAATTTATAGATTAAAGGGGTATCTGTATTGTTTCTTGGTTATGCACATGAAGAAGAACAAGAACAAGAACAAGAAGAACAAGAACAAGACTACTACTACTACTACTACTACTACTACTACTACTTCTACTACTACTACTACTACTACTACTACTACTACTACTAGTGCACCGTACACTTTACGAGACACCAGTATTAAAATAAAGAAATAAAGAAAGACTTTGGCGGCGTCATTACCAACACATCAATTAGCATAACTCTACACTATTAGTAGCGAGCCAAAAGAGAGCTTTAAAAACAAGATTAGATAAAGTTATGGATGGGGACGACAGGTGAATGCAGGCAGGCATGTTTTTATAGAGGGGCTGCCACGTGTACACCTCGTAGCTTCATGCACCTTCCTTTCCTATGTTCATATGTTTTTATCTGCCTGTTTACGTGGGAGAGGTGGGGTAGTGAGAGGTGATGATGAAGGAATTTGTGAGTGGACGGTAGACACTGGTGGGAGGAGTGGCAAGGTGGGAGGTAACGATAAAGGAAGGTGTGGGTGGGCTGCAGACACCAATGGCAAGAGTGGGAGGAGTGTCTGGGTGGGTAGTAAAGGTGAGGGGCAGTGTGGATGGGTTGACTGATCTTCCTAGCGTGTTACCTTGGCGATATGATTGGTGCAGGGCGTGAAACAGAGCTGGGAGGCGATCACACACACACACACACACACACAAAGACACAGAAAGAACGTGCCTAATGCCTTGAAACCGTCTATACATTACATCGTGATATAAATGAACGTGTACTGATTAATTTACAAACCTATCCTTGTTCACTTTATTATTTACACTTATCTATTTATTTATTTATTTATTTACTTACAGAAACAGTATCTCATTTATACACACACACACACACACACACACATATAATTCGCTGACCACATTACTGATACAAACATATTATCGTACACTCACTATACAAATATCAACAAAAAACACTTGAATCAAAAGCAAAACTAGTGAAAAAAAATAATAATAATTTCTTCATAATTTATAAAACCCCAAAACATTAAAAAAAAAAATAAAATAGAGTTCATTAATATTAATCAAACTCACTTAAGAGAAGGTTTACGGATGCAATGAAAGAAGGCATGCTTGTAATGGGTGTGACTGAAGGAGGCGCAGAAGATCAAGAGCGGTGGAAAAGGTTGATCAGCTGTGGCGACTTAACAGGAGCAACCCAAAGAAATTTAGTTTGTGAGATAATACAGAATCAAACTATGTAATCTCTAGTTGAACCTTTAATTCACTCGCATCCTCGCACCAGTACTGAATTTTGGCAATGTCACGTGTTTTGCTTCACCAGGACACTTGCTTTCTCCACTTTGCTGTAACAGAGGCGATGTGCAGCTGTGGTATCTCCTCCTCCTCCTCCTCCTCTTCCTTCTTCTTCTTCTTCTTCTTCTTCTTCTTCTTTGAGCTTCTCCAGTCACGTGTCGCCGAAGAAAGCTAGGCTATATATCTTTCAACCTTTCTTTTCCATCTCTAGCAGGGTCTAGTAGATGTTATTGGAGTTTGTAAACTATCCACGCTTCACAGTAATTCTGCAGGGTTTCTGCGCCATCTATGAGAGAGAGAGAGAGAGAGAGAGAGAGAGAGAGAGAGAGAGAGAGAGAGAGAGAGAGATCCATGATAACCCGACTAATGATATGTAGCCCTTCAAAATAATGGTCCTTTTGTCGCGTTTCAAAATACGAACCAAGATTTTCTATAACTTGCAGTTCGTATACTAGGACCCGCTGTTCTCTCATAAGGAATGTTCTCAAAAAAAGGCAACAAAGATGATATATTAGTTTTTTTCAGACGTGTTTTCCCCACTGATGATGCAAAATCCTTGTAAACTATCACTAGGATCAATACATTTCGCTAAAATATGCTGAAAAAAGGTGAAGATAAAACACCGAAAAAACAAAACAATCCCTAGAATCACGAAACACACACACACACACACACACACACACACACACACACACACCTGAAAAACCCTAATTGCTTCCATATTTGAAAGCCTATTAACCTCCACTAGAACCTGTTAAAAGTACTGGAGATAAGATCCTAAAATGTTTGAGAATGAGTCCTTTGGTCGTCATTTTTTTTTACCAGCCGCGTCTTAGCAGAGGAGAGGACAGGATGCGCGCGGCGGTGTGGCCAAGTGGAGTGGAGAGAATGGGATCCGAGGAGCTGGGGCGTGTTGAAATATTCTGACGCGGGAAGTGGAGTGTTGATAGGTAGACCGAGGAAGATGCGAGGTGACATCCTGAGAGAGAGAGAGAGAGAGAGAGAGAGAGAGAGAGAGAGAGAGAGAGAGAGAGAGAGAGAGAGAGAGAGAGAGAGAGAGAGAGATTAAATAAGGACAGGAAAATTGAAATAAATGTGTGGACGAATTAATAAATGGATGAGTAGATGAATTAATGAATAAATAAATAAATGAAAAGAAAAAAAAATCTGAAGAACGGTTGATAAACAAATTTTGAGCCAAACACACACACACACACACACACACATACATACATACATACATACATACATACAACCTCTCCCACACAGACAGACAGACAGACAGACAGACAATTAAAATACTGCAGTAATAAGTAATGGAAACCAAGCCAGTTCATTTTATAATTTATTTATTATCATTGTCTTTATAGCTTTATCTGGTTTGAAGAATGTGAATGGTATGTGTCTGTGTGTGTGTGTGTGTGTGTGTAGTGCTTTGTCTGGGGCACCCCGTGTGGGATTGCCTGCCTGGTATATAGATGTAGGTAGATCAATCTTTTTAACATAGTTACCCGCGAAAAAATTATAATCAGCCCGCGTTTTCTCTGGCTGAGGAAGTTTGGTTTGAGAGGAAGAGATAGAGATACAGAGAGAAAGAGACGTAACACTCGAACAGAACAAAAAACACTCCTTCGCCCATTCTAAACTCAGTTCCCGTCCACCCCTTACCACACCATCCTAATATACTAAATATCTCACTCCTTCACGTAAACCCACACCGTAACCCACTGCATCATCAAAAATCAAGTTAAGTAAATATCTCAGTCTACCTTTTACCATACATGTTCGCTCCAGCTGACGTGGTAAGTTTAGGAAAATTATAAAAGAAAAAAAAAGAGTTTAGGAAAGGAAGGAAAGGAGAGAAAGACAGGGAGAAAGAGAGGGGCCATAAAAATAGTCTAGGAAAAGAAGAAGACGAAGAAGAAGAAGAAGAAGAAGAAGAAGAAGAAGAAGAAGAGAGAGAGAGAGAGAGAGAGAGAGAGAGAGAGAGAGAGAGAGAGAGAGAGAGAGAGAGAGAGAGAGACTATATAGGAAAAGACGAGAGGGAGATATGGGAGAACAAAAGAAAATTAAAAGTCTGAGAAAATAAGGAAAGACGGAAGGAAGAGAGAGAAAGAAAGAGAGTGATAGAGAGAAAGAGAGGGACGAGAAAAAGGAAGAGGAAAAAAAGAGAGAAAAAAGGTAATTACTGGTAATGGGAAGTTATGACCTTTTGGCACGGAGCAGCTACGTAGACCAGTCATAGAGGGAACACTTCGATAAAATGCAAATTCCCTCCGTGAAACTTTTTTTTTATTAGGTAGATTGGCGGAAAGGACGTGACTGGCTAAGGAGTGATAGCGCCTTGTCTTGCCTTATTCCTGTTCTTATCGGAGTATTGCTGATAAGTTTAGGATGACAGCGTGAGAAGAGAGAGTGGTAGATAAATATATATGCATGGTTTCCGCCAAAGGAGAGGAGAAAACAGTAAAATTGAGAGAGAGAGAGAGAGAGAGAGAGAGAGAGAGAGAGAGAGAGCAGCACTGTTGACACTTAATATTAGAGAGAGTGAGTGAGATGAACGCACACTAATGAAAAAAGAAAAGTGATAAGAACAAAAAAAAAAAAAACAAGAAAAATCATAAATAAAAAAAATAAAAAAAAAATAAAACGAAAAAAAAGTTAGAAAAAAAACAAAGAAAAGTAAAGAAAATACCTTCCATATATCTATCAAATCTTCACCACTGCTCCCCCCATGTTTATCAAAAGCATCACACTACTACCACCACCACCACCACCCACCACCGCAATAATATTAATATCTAGGTCAGCCCAACGAGCTTAGGAGAGCCTCTTCCTGTGTCAGTCCTCCCTCAGGCATTGTTTCCCTTCACATAGGCCGGCACGGGGCAGAGCAAGAACCCTTCAACACTGCTTAATTAATATATTGAGGATAATGACTCGCGTGTCCCCGTAGCGGGTGAATATATAAACATAGTGTCCTCCTACGGCTGCTATGCTCCTGTTTTCCCCCTCTTCCTCTCTCCCCGTGGCCGTCCTGCCTGTTTTCCCCCGCCTGTGCCCCTCCCCAAGGTGTTCCCGCTTGCCTCTGGAGGGTTTCCGAGGCCCTTCATGCGTTTGGAAGGGAATTAGATAAAGGGAAAGGAGGAGAAATAAATGTGTGTGATGAAGTCGGCCACATATTGTAAGCATGGCTGCCAACCCCCAGGCTGCAATGACTGACTTGGCTAGATCTATTTATGGCGTTCCTACCCCGTTGATTACTAGAGTTCATTGATGTGCACTCCACTCATTCGTGATGCTAAAAGTACGGAAAAATTGTCGGGGCCATGTTAAAAGCTACCTGCATGGCACAAGTGGCCAGATCCACTTTGGCGGCATTAAATTTCGCAGGATGCCTCGAACGAATGCAAAAGCTCAGGAATAAACTCCATATTTTTCTGACGGACGACACTTGTGTTTATTAACGTTGGTGTGTAACTGGAGACTTGAATTATGTCCGTGGGGGTGTGTTAGGGAGCTGAGAGTGAGTGGTGTAGGGGCGTGTGGGGTTGGCATCCGTGAGGGCTTGTTTGAGGTGAGGGAAGAGAGAAGTCCTCAGTGGTGCGCCAGCCGTCGGAGGGAGAGGATATACGCGCCTTGTGGTCATGAATCCGTGAATTTCCCCTCCGCCGTACCCGTGACAGCGAGAGTGACCTGCTCCACCATGACCATCATAGTGTTCCTCCTCGACACCTCGGCGTCCATGAACCAGAGGACCTTCATAGGGGCGCGACCCACCATGCTGGACATAGCGAAGGGCGCCGTCGAGACTTTCGTAAAGGTGAGATGGGACCCCGTGTGTTCCTCCCCTCTTTTGACCCCCTTCCCCTTCCCCTGGCGCCCCGTGACCTCGCCTGGGGGAAGGGGCATCACTCACCTCCCTCCAGCACCGGCAGTACCCTCCGGGATCCTGCAGAAGGCGAGATATAGGATACATTAAGGACGTGGTTCAAAGCGCCTGTGTCCGTTTCTCCGAGCCGCGGCTTCGTGCACTCAGACATACGGACAGACACGCACGCACGCACGCACATACTGATATCCCACACACACACACGCACACACGTTTGTTTCGTGAATAGGATTGTATGGTTGGGAGGACGGGGAGGATGGTTAGCTTATATTATGTTAGGTGTGTGTGTGTGTGTGTGTGTGTGTCATAAGTTTTCCCGCATCCTTGTGTTGGTTCA
>NC_087157.1:33578115-33615615 GCF_035594125.1 Scylla paramamosain
CACACACACACACACACACACACACACACACACACACACACACACACACACACACACACACACACACACAAAGAGAGAGAGAGAGAGAGAGACAGAGAAGGAAAATAATGATAAGGATAAGATTAGGTCCTCTGAATAACACAACAGTGGAGCATAGGACATTTCAAAACAGTCTCATGATGGAAGAAGAGTCTTGAATAGAACAAAAATATAAAAAAAATAGTGACTGTGAGAAATTGTACCTGATAATGATAAAGGAAGAATCAAGTGAAGATGATCAGGTGGTGGAGGACAAGACTTGTGGGGGGAGGAGGAGGAAGAGGAGGAGCACTGAAATTGTATGAGGAATGAAGGAGAGGGAAGGTATTTTCTACATAAGAAGAGTGAAAAAGAGAAAATGCATTTTTTTTTACATCTGGAAAAGGGAACTAAGGGAGTTTTTTTCTACATAATGAATGAAAAAGAAGAAAGGGAGTTATTTTACATATGATGAATGAAGAAAAGAAAGACATATTATCTGCAAAGTGATGAGGGAACAGTTGAAAAGAAAACAGAAGTTGGGAACATTACAGGTACGAGGTACAGATGACTGGTAAAGTGCCGGGTGAAGTTACTGAGGAATGTGTGATGCTGAGTGAAAGTAAAGCTAAAAAAGTAAAGCAAGAGAATAGTTTAAGTAATCTTTTCTGGTATTTTTAAAACATTTAGATATATTTGTTTAACTGCATTCACTTGGAAAGGAAATACTACATAGTCACTTAGGTAATCACAAACACACACACACACTAAACATCTTACCACATCACACAAATACCTTAAAATCTTACCACTTCACTTATATACTCAGTTTAAGTGGCGTTTACCTCACATCTCTGCTTGATCTTAATGGTGCCCTCCCTTCCCTTTGCCACAGCTGCGTCAGAGGAGTCCGGAGAGCAGAGGCGACCGGTACATGCTGTTCACCTTTGAGGAGGCACCCATGCACATCAAGGTGGGTCCCAGCAGTGTGCTCTATGCTTAGTTATCATTGGTACATATCAATGCTACTTGGTGTTCTGTAGGTGTGACAAGGCTGGACAGAATCAGGAGCAAGGCACATCAAGATGGATCCTGGCTGTGCTCTGCAGTGCTTTGGTATCATTGCTAGCTAGTTAACATTGCTACTGGATTTTCTGTAGGAGTGATAAGGTTGGACAGAAACAGGAATGAATGCATCAGAGGCACAACACATGCATGTCAGTGTGGGGATGAAGCTATTGAGGTGAGACTGATGTGATGTGGACATGTCAGGAGGAGAGACTGATCTATTCTGCTGATTCTAAACAGGAGCAACCCAAAGAAGACAGGCTGTTGATATTATAGATGTTATCAATTCTTGTTGGTACCACCACATGACAATTCTGTGAGTATTCAGAGTGTATAGGCTAACTCAGCTCAACTGAGAGATCCAGTGCTTGAATCTGGAGACAGAGCATTCTTGCCTCCACTTAACTGCAGCCTGTGTTCACCTGGCAGGGAATGGGTGAGGAATGTGAGCCTAGGAGTTGTGACCTTGCTTCCTAGTGGGGGTGAGGCAGCCTACCCTTCTATGTGTGGGTGTGGTCAGGTACATGCATTCTTTAAGAGACTAGAAACAGCCTGCCCTCCTGTGTGTGGGTGGTTGTGGTTAGGTGTGTGCATTCTTTAAAAGACTAGAAACAGCTTGCTCACCTGTGTGTGTGTGGGTGGGTGGGTGTGGTCAGTGTGTGCATTCTTTAAGAGATCAGCAGCAGTTGGTGTCATGCCATGAGGACATAGCAACAAGGCAAGGTATTAAAGATGAAAGAAAAAATGGAGAGTGAAACAATAAAATGATGAGTTATGTAACATTCTCTAGTTTTCGTACTATCTTTTTTTAAATGCATTTCTTCAATTGTGTTCACATGTAAAGGAATTATTATTTACTACACCTTTTTCTAAATATATTTTTTTGCAGATTTTTGCTAAAAGACTTTAATTTAGATGCTGTAGTCATGGTAATAAAAGAAACTTTGTGTACAATTGTTCTCATGTAATGTGTGTATCAGTTCACTGGTACAGTATTCATGAGTCTAATATTTAATACAGTATCTGCTTGATATTATTTATAGTCTCTTGAAAATGAGCCTAGTTTTGCAAATACAAGTGTCAAGAACATAAGAATATAAGGGAAGCTGCAAGAAGCCATCAGGTCTACACGTGGCAGTCCCTGTAGAAAACATACCCATCTATTTTTACGTATCATCTCCACCACAAATTTGTCCCATCTTTTTAAAATCTCCCTATTGACTCAGCATTAACAAGCTAATTACTGAGTCTGTTCCATTCATCTACCACTCTGTTTGAGAACCGGTTTCTTCCCATTTCTTTTTAAAATCTTTATTAAACATGAACCTGTTATTTCTTGGCTGATCTTGATTCCTGACCCTGAGGATTCTGCTGCTGCCACTCTTGTTATGTCCCTTGTATCACTTCAAGACCTCTATCAGACATGCTTTTAGATGGCTCTCTGCTTTTGTTTGCCCTTTGCCAGAGCCTCTCCTATATAAAAAAAGTAAAGAGAAGGAACACATGTGCAGCAATACCTCATAACATAATTTCCTACTATTTCTGAAGAAGGAACATTTGTGCTTGCTGTTAACATCTGTATGTAAAACCTCTTAATGTATTAATTCCTACTAGTATTGAAGGAACATGTGTGGCAGTACCTCTAAACACATCCATTCCTACCACTACTGAAGAAAAATGTGTGTGTATTATTTAACATTCAAGTGGTAGTACCTCTTAATAAATCCATTCCTCTTCTCACTGGAGAAGGGAAGTTTATTTGTCTTAACACATCCATTCCTGCCACCACTGAAAAAAAAAACTGTGTGTCATTTAATATTTGAGTAGAAGTACCTCTTAATCTCTAAACACATCCATTTAACATTTAAGTGGCAGTACCTCTTAATAAATCCATTCCTCCTGTCACTGAAGAGGGAAGTTTGTTTGTCTTAACACACCCATTCCTGCCACCACTGAAGAAAACTGTGTGTCATTTAATATTTGAGTAGCTGTACCTCTTAACACATAATTCCCACTACTACTGAGGGAGAAACATGTATTCCTACAACTGCTTTGAATACATTCTTACAAACACCTACTGAACGTGCCCTTGTGTGTGGCTGCAGGCGGGGTGGAAGGAGAACCTGGCCACCTTTATGAACGAGCTGAAGAACATCAAGGCAACGGGGCTGTCCACCCTCGGTCCGGCCATCAAGAATGTGTTCGACGTGCTCAACATTAATCGCATGCAGTCAGGTGTGTCTAGTCTCCCAGTCTGTCTGTCTCTGTGTCTGCCAAGATTTTTTTTTCTGCATTCGTTTATTTATTCGTGTTTTTTTGTGGTTCCTCTCTTCTATGATTCCTTCTGTGGGTGTGTTTTTTTTTTTTTTTTTTTTTTTTTGGTCCAGGGTTTGTTTCTTGTTTTATTTTTTATTTATTTGCTGTGATCCCTCCCTCTCTTTCCCTTCTTTGTGTGTGTGTGTGTGTGTGTGTGTGTGTGTGTGTGTGTGTGTGTGTGTGTGTGTGTGTGTGTGTGTTTATGTCTTGCTGGCTGTCTGTCTACATGGAGTTTTTTCTTTTTTATATTTTTTTTGTGGTCTCTCTCTCTCTCTCTCTCTCTCTCTCTCTCTCTCTCTCTCTCTCTCTCTCTCTCTCTCTCTCTCTCTCTCTCTCTCTCTCTCTCTCTCTCTCTCTCTCTCTCTCTCTCTCCCTTTGTTTATATGTTATGGTATTGTGATCCTCCATGCTTGTTTGTTTGTTTTGGTTCCTTGCTTTATTTTTTTATTTGATTTTTTACTCTCTCTCTCTCTCTCTCTCTCTCTCTCTCTCTCTCTCTCTCTCTCTCTCTCTCTCTCTCTCTCTCTCTCTCTCTCTCTCTCTCTCTCTCTCTCTCTCTCTCTCTCTCTCTATCCCCTTTGTGTTTTCTGGTGCTGTGATTTGCCATACTGGTTTGTTTATTTATTTGTTTGTTTGTTTGCTTGCTTGTTTGCTTGCTTTCTTGATTATTTGGATACTTAATTTCTTTACTATTAATTTTTTTCTTCCCCCCTCTTTTTTTTTAATTTACTGTTGTGTGTTATTTTTTTGTGTTTGTGTGTGTGTGTGCGAGCGTGTTTGTACTGCTATGACGTGTTCCTGTCATTTCTTTGTTTGTTCTGTCTTGATTGTCTGTTTGTTCTCTGTTGTCTGTTGTTCTGTGGCAATTTGTAGACCTATTCTCTGTGAATTTTTTTTTTTTTAACTATTTTTTTTCCTTGTTTGCTCTGTTGATTTTAGTTCTCTATATTTTTATTTATATTCTCTTGCTTTTTGTTTCTCTCTTTCCTTGTTATATTTCATACTTAATTTTAGGATTATTTTTATTTTTTATTTTTTATTTTTTTTGTCTTCTCTTGCACTTGGTGTTTATTTTATTTACTGTTTATATTTTTCTTTCTTCCCTGCTCCCTATTACACAGCATTAACTTTCATTGATTTAAAAAAATACCTCCTTTGTTTTTGTTTATTTGCTTATTACAATACTGAAATACCTACTTTCTTTATGCCTGTGGCGAGAGAATGGCTGTAAATGTTTGTAAGAAGTGTTAATAAGTACTCTCATACTTCATTGCCTGGTATAGAAACAAAAGTTAGTATTACCCTTGCCTTTAAATGTATTAACAAACACTTCTACTTCATTGTCAGCATAGAAATCAAAGCTACTCTTGACCTGGACATGTAAATAGTATCTAAATGTTTGTGATAATAAACATAAGCACACTTCTCTATTTCACCACAATTTATAAAGATAGAACACTGTTACTCCTGACCAGAGCAGTGCAGTGAGTAATGCATTGTGAGTTATGGGACTGAAGCATTGTTAGTCCTGGCCAGAGTATGAGTGACGCAGTGACTCACCCTTCCATCCCTTCCTCTTCCCGGCAGGCATTGACACGTATGGCACGGGCAGGAGTCCCTTCTTCCTGGAGCCGTCGGTGATCATCATCATCACGGACGGGGGGAAGCTCTCCTCGCAGCAGGGCGTGCTGGATGATGTGAGTACCTAGGAGAGAGAGAGAGATTCACTCATTTACTTTTTTCTAACTCTTATTATTCATTATTTTTTATGATATTCAAAGGGTGAACCATAATTTCATGACTGCCAAGGTAGACTGGAGAAAAATTTGTAATAATTTAGATGTCAGTGAGAAAGAGAGAGAGAGAGAGAGAGAAGGATAGTGAAGTTGGATACTGTGCAGAAATCAATAAAAAAGAGAAGAAAGGTAATTTACTATATCTTTTTCCTCTCACTGACAAACAAAAGCTTTCCACATCACCAACCACACCTTTGAACAACCTAATAACTCTCCTCTCCTCAGATCTTACCACCCTAATAACTCCCATAAAATCTAACTCAAACAAACTTCCCTTCTCCTCATATCTGAACCTAACACCTCCTCTCCCCCAAGCTCTCAGCCTAACCCCTTCCCGTCTCTTCAGATCTTCCCACTGCCCAAGGTGAACCTCATCCCAGGGGCGGAGCTGACCAAGGAGATCTACCGCTGGGACCAGAGAGTGTTTGGCCTGGTGCTGCGGCTCACGGGCACTCCGGCGCCAGATCCCATGGGCCTTGTACCTAGCGATAATTCACCACTGGACAAGCTGTGCGAGCAAACTGGAGGTGAGGAGCTGGAGAAGGAGCAGAAGCAGGAGGAATGAATGGCTGGTGGTGTTTTGTATATCTCTCCTTTGCTGTTATGTTTCAATAGTTCATGCTTTTATTCTTGGTTGTTTTTTGTTCTCCTTTGTTTTTTAATGGAAGAGGAGCTGGTGCTGTTTTGTATATGACTCCTTTAGTGTTATATTTCAATGGTTCATACTGTTATTCTCGTTTGTTTTTTATGGTGTTTTAGTGCTAATCTTTTGTTCATTGACATTTTTTGTAGTCATTGGCAGTAGCTGCACAATACGCCACTCATTTCCACCATTCTTAGCATTTTGCCTCAGTATTAACTTCTCTGATCTGCTCATAGTCTACCAGTCATTGGCAATAGTTGAGTAACATGCACCACTCACTCCCACCATTCTTAACATTTTCCTTCAGTCTTAACTTCAAAAATCAGCTTAGAATCTACCAGGTTTTACAAGGAGACTGTCAGCGAGGATCAGGGGACTTCAGAATGATGAAAAACACAATGCAGTGGAAGTGAGGGGAGAAAGTTATTTGATGTCTAACTACCACTGTACCTCACCACTCTTTTGCTCTCCTGCAGGTCGGTCATACGCAGTTCGCTCCCACAGGATGTTCCAGCAGTGCATAGACAGCTTGGTGCAGAAGGTACAGAGTGGGGTGGTCATAAATTTTGAGAAGATCGGCCCTGACCCGCCTCCTATCAACTCTGACGGTGAGTGTGTGGCAAGGCATCCTCTTCCTTCTCCTCCTCCTCCTGCTGTCACTACCACTAATTCATATTTCCTGCCAATGATTGGGAGGATAAGGTCTCAAAATTAAGCACCTGTGGAAGACTTATCATTGCTATTACCTCTTCTGTGCATGAATAGGAGGACAAGTAAAATGGATTCCAGGCACAAGCTATCAGAGTCTTCATGGACAAAACATTCTTCATGGTTAAACACATAAGGTCTTTAATGAGGCACCTTTGTAAGACTGTCTTATCATTGCCATTATCTTTATTTTGGTGCTTGAATAGGAGGAGAGGTAAAACAGATTCCAGGCACAGGCTATCAAATAGTCTTCTGGGACAAAACATTCTCCAGGGTTTTCTAGCACCTAACAAAGTACATGGTTTCATTCTTGGATCTGTAGCTTCATTTGCTCTCAGTTCACACATTGGTGCATTATAATCATTCATCTTAAGCCATGAGAGTGAGTCAGGTTTGCCTCAGTACAACAAAACTGCTGGTCATGTTTTTCACCTCTTAACACAACCATTTGTTTCCTCATGAAGTGGCTTGAGCTTCATCCAGCAGACATCTCACTGCCTCCTCAGTTCCTAAACATCTCCACTTGGTATTCCAGTAATGTGTTGAGGAGTGAAGAGCCAGGTGAGTGAGGCTGTGTGATGCCGTGGCTCATTGGTGTGTGCGTGAGTGTGAGGCCAGACTATAGGGGAGGCAGGGAAAGGTTAAGCTGTAGGAAGGATGCGTGACATTTGGGACCTAGCCTGTACTGAAACAACCTTGTTCTGTTTGATAATGAACATGCCTGGATGGTGCAGTGGTGGAGGTTGTGGGCATTTGAACATCCCCCAAGTGAGATACAAAGGCTGGGACTTCTCTCGTGGAAAGTAAATGAGAGTTCAGAAGACAGTGTATGGTTTCATATAGAAGACTGATCTGCTGTGGCAACCCCTAACAGGAGCAGCCAAAAAAGAATGAACATTTGGTAGCTGAGCACAACTTAAGGCAGACTTGATGTGAATAGCCATCAGTGTGTGTAGTGAGAGCTGATGTGAAAATAGCTGGCATTGGTTCCGGGACAGTGAGATGCCTCAGCCCACAGCCACTGAAAACTGGTTGTTGCTGATATAACCATGGCATGAACCCTTGTTATCAGGGCCTGCTGTAGTCACAGTTGTCCTGACGTGATTCTCAGCTGCAGAAGCCCATAGTCATACCAGTGGTGGAGTTATTAGGAGCAGGCATCAGATATAGATAAATAGATAGAGAGATAGATAGATAAATAGATAGATAGATAAGAGTGAATGTGGATGTGGATACAGATGTGGAGGACCAGAATAATCTTACCCCA
This sequence comes from Scylla paramamosain, assembly GCF_035594125.1. NCBI lineage: Eukaryota > Metazoa > Arthropoda > Malacostraca > Decapoda > Portunidae > Scylla > Scylla paramamosain. Next base: position 33,585,932 of record NC_087157.1, read on the forward strand.
ACCTTAACATGTACCCCAGAGACATGGACGTGGAATGGAGCACAGCGAGGGAGAATGCAAGCAGTGGAGATGAGCAGCGTGAGAGGTGCATGTGGTACGACAAGCTGGAACAAAGACACAAACGAAAGTGTTAATGAAAGATGCGGTATGTCAGGGAAGGCCAGAGGTGTGAGTTGTGGAGTTGGTGAGTGGAAGAAGATGCAGGTAGATGTATGGAGAGGAAAGATCAAGATGACTAGTGATGTAAAAATGTATAAAAGTAACATTTAGAAGCTTAATCAGATAGTGAAAAATCTTTAACTGGAAGAAATTTTAAAGAGGTAGATGAAAAAGATGAAGGATGCAAGGAATGAGTGTCTTGAAATGGATAGGTGGACACTTTGCTTTCATTTCATATTGGCTAGACTTAAGCAACATAAGTTATATACATGAACAGTTAACATATATTCATTTATACAGATCTACTTGTCACTTATCAGCTCAGTATCTTCTTCCACTTTCATTTACATGGACTCACAGTTGCTGGTTGTCATGTCACACCCTCTCTGCCATCACCCTACATGTCTTCCACCTCTAACTCTACACACACACACACACACACACACACACACACACACACACACACACACACACACACACACACACACACACACACACACACACACACACACACACACACACACACACACACACACACACACACACACACACACACACACACACACCTGAAAATCCACCCATACATTTAAACACAGCCTTCATATTTTGTTCCCCTTCACTTGATCTACATCCAATCATGCTCATTCACACATACACAGACAAATACCTCCCATGTATCTCCTAAACCTTCATATTTTTGTTCCCCTTCACTTGATCAACATCCAATCAGACTCACTCTTTCCATCTCTCAAACCTTCTCCCCTTATTCTCTTCAGTTACTCATGCATACATTTGGGTAGGAGAGCTTAGCAGATTTTCAAGGTCAATAGATAGTGTCCTTGCCTTCTCTGCACCCTCAAACAGCAGAGTATTAAAGTTACAGTAGATACAAACCTTAGGTATACATGCTTCCCTCTCATTTCCATTGCACAGGTACACTTCAAGTCAGTTCAGGTAATCACAGCTGTGCATTATAATCACAACCTAACAAGTCATATAGTTTTTGTTAAGTCTTCTCTTTGGATTAATTTGTTGTGATGAGTCACTTCAGTAGGTTAATAAAATACTGCTTTCTGTTTTCTCATCCTCTAATTGAAAACAGTAAATATTAACTTCATTTGGCCTTTTTGTCTCTTGGTTTGTGGCTTTGAATTGACTAGATGATTCAGAAGTTGATGATGTAGTTATGGTTTGCTTTTGCTTTTAGTTAACACAAGTGAATGAAAGTATTGATGATTGATCTCATACTCTTCATGGCATCACAACATCAGTGATCATTGATGCTGTGTGAAGCAGTGTTTAATGTTGAAATTTATCAGAACAAATGTGAGAAAAAAGTAAGATAAGTGTAAAGTCCTTGAAGTGAGTGAGGGAAGTGTAGGAGGCTCGCCATGCTGTAGTGAAGACAAGGCGACTCAGAAAAGAACACTGAAAAAAACCACTGAGATGCAGACAGACGGTGTGCACTGCGGATGTCGTTGTGAGCAAACACAAACGCACCACAGAATGGAACTTGAGTGGCTGCCCAGCTTGCCGTGATGCTCCCCGGAGGCCACACGCTGCTGCCTGCCCTCAGTGCTTGGGTCGCTGCCACCCTGCCACTCCCAACACACTCCTCACCCCCTGTCTCTCCCCACAGGCAAGGAGACACCTGATGTGATAGAGGTGGACAAGGAGAACCAGCAGAACAACATAGAGGCCAATGGGGGTGGAGGGCTTGGTGCCGGGGGACTCGGGGGTGGGATGCTTGGCCACATGCTACAGAATGGTGGCCGCCCCCACACCCCTAACTCCATGCCTGTGCCTCCCCCCAACCCTCCTAGCAATGCCTGGCACAACTGTCGCAAGATGATCTATGTGCCGCGGCCAGCCCAGAGAGGAAGCCCCTCTGGGTTCTGGCCAATACCTGAGTCCTTCTGGCCGGACACCAGTACTCTCTCCCTGGTCAGTAATCAAGACAGTTTGGACATTAAGAGAGGAATATTAAATTTATGCAGTGGTGTAGTGACAGGATAAGGACACCAGTACTCTCTCTCTGATCAGTAGATAAGGTGGTTTGGTCATTAAGAGAGAAGTATTAATCTAACATATGCAGTGGTGTAGTGATAGGACAATGACAAGTATTTTCTGCCTGGTCAGTAATTAAGACTGTACACTAAGAGCAGAATCTTAGATTATCAGTGGTGTAGTGGTTGGACAGGGACACCAGTACTCTGTCCCTGGTCAGTAGATAACAGTTTGGACTTAACACTTAACTTCAAATATCACACATTTTACTTCACTTGAGTAATTTTAGAATAAAGGTTAAAGTACTTAGAATTTAGAATAAAAGTCATAATAGTTGAATAGTTAGAGTAAAGTTTTCATCATCAATGCTACTAAAAAGTAAGCCATTTCTCTCAAGTGTTCAAAATACAGTAATCTCTCCCCTTGTGCCTCCTCAGCCGGCAAGAAGTGCCCACCCCAACGTGAAGTTCACCTGCACCAGCCAGGAGCCGATGGTGATAGACAACCTGCCCTTTGACAAGTATGAGCTGGAGCCGTCACCGCTCACTCAGTACATTCTCTCCAGGAAGCAACCCACCGTCTGCTGGCAGGTGAGTCAGCTGTACAGTACTGCATTCATCTTGCTGTGTTTTTTGTTATTTATTTCTTAGCTTGTTGATTCTTACCTTTCCATTGGGGGTCATGGGGGTTAGACAGCAGTTTGAATGTGAAGGTTATGTGTCCCCTTTTGGCACATGACCTTCAGGTTTGGTATTTGCATGTATGTATCTTCATTGAAGTGTATTTTACTTTTTCCTTCAGTGTATTCTCAATTCAATTCATGTGTGTCATCTTGCCATGTGACACTACTGTTCTAACACATCAGATTTAAACCAGTCCTCAATAAATCACTGTAACCTTTGCTGTTTCCCACACAGGTATACATCCCAAATAGCAGCAAGAACAGTGACGTGGGGCACCCATTTGGCTACCTGAAGGCCAGCACCACCCTGCAGACGGTGAACCTGTTCGTCATGCCCTACAACTACCCGGTGCTGCTGCCGCTCCTTGATGACCTCTTCAAGACCCACCGCCTCAAGCCCACCAAGGAGTGGAGGATCCAGTTTGACAACTACCTCCGCACCATGCCTCCCTACTATGCTAATGTATGCCTTCTTTACTGCTATCTTTCTTTCCTTAGTATGCCAATTTACATATATATTCTTGCTACTTTCTACCTCCTCATCATGCTTGCAATGTATGAGTTCTTTTCTTTCTTTTTTTTTCAGGATTCAGTTTGATAAATACCTCCACATGTCTCCCAACTATGTCAGTGTATGGACTTTTTCTTTCTTTTCTTTCTATCTTTTTTCTTTTTATCTCCACACTGTGCCTCCATGCTGTACTAATGTGTTCTTTCTTACTTTTTTTCTCTTTACTATGTCTGTATGGGTTCTCTCTTACTTTCTCTCATTCTCCCTACTGTGCCATTGTATATGTTCCTGGTTTCTTTGTTCTTTATATTGTTTGCTAGTCAGGCATAGTTGAAACACAGTGTGAAGGTGCAGTGCATATATTTACAGTGTAGACTGTAAAATTTATTGACAACTGGTACATGTGGTGGCAAGGTAGAAGGAGTACAGTGACACCTTGTGAATCCAGCCGTGATGTCTCCCTCAAAGGTGTAGATTAAGGAGTGTGTTCTATGGCTTGCTCTGCTCTGTCACTCGAACACACGACCACTCAAGCTTCATTCACACTAATTACTCATTAACCACATGACTACATCTCAGTTACTTTACATCCCACAGGGCACTTCCCACTACTCCACGCTTAATATAGCATTCTGCCTCCTTCCACACAGCCCCTGAAGCGTGCCCTCGGGAGGATGGGAGCCCCTAACCTGGTCCCTGACAATCTGGACAACTCCCTCAGCTTCCAAGTGACAAACCACCTCAAAAAGCTCAAGAATCAGGCCAAGCTGGAGTATGAAAGAATCTGCCTGGAGGTGAGTGTCTCCCATCCCATTTGTTATGTTAGAGAGGCTCTGGCCAAGGGAAACAAAAAGGCAGAGAGAGAGAAATAAAGAAGGCTTACTTTAGGTGCTAGTCCCCAAAGAGTATACTCAAAAGAATTGTACAAATTAGAGAATTGTCTTGAAACCTTTATCCTGAAACTGTTCATGTTATAGATAGGGAAAATACTGAAGCAGGTTGGGAGTTCCAGAGCTTACCAGAAAAAGGCATAAAGGATTGAGAATACTGGTGAAAATAATGCTCTTATTATGGGACAAAGACTACAAAGGGAGCAGGTAATAGAGACAGATATCTTACCTCTTCCCAGGCTAGTCTTTGTCATCTGTCTGTGGAGTGAGATAAGCAGATATCTTACCTCTTCCCAGGCTAGTCTTTGTCATCTGTCTGTGGAATGAGATAAGCAGGGTTCCTCAGGTGGTCACATTGCTTAAGATCAGGGTAAGTCTGTGTAGCTCACCAGTACTTACCAGTGTGTCTGTCCCTGGCAGGTGGAGAAGAGGCTGTCCCAGAACAGCTGCGTCACCCATGAAGGGATCCGAGTGCAACCCCGGCGGCCCCTCGGCAGGCACCTTATCTCAGACCATCTCCTGCAAGGTACACACACACACACACACACACACACACACACACACACACACACACACACACACACACACACACACACACACACACACACACACACACACACACACACACACACACACACACACACACTCTCTCTCTCTCTCTCTCTCTCTCTCTCTCTCTCTCTCTCTCTCTCTCTCTCTCTCTCTCTCTCTCTCTCTCTCTCTCTCTCTCTCTCTCTCTCTCTCTCTCTCTCTCTGTGTGAATAAGTACCATTTTTCACCAATCCACTTTTTAAAATCATTTAATACATTTCATATTGCAAAAAAAAACAAAAAAAAAAACAATAATAATAATAATAATAATTAGTTAATAGATGTGGGAGAATTTTTTTTTATCTTTTCTATTCCTCCTGTCACCCCTCCAGACCAGCTGGGTCACCTGCGGGACCAGGTAACAGAGTACCCGAGCTTCGTGCTGGCGGTGAGGGAGGGGGAGGTCAGCCCACAGATGTACAGGAATCCTTTTGACATCCCCCGCTCACAGCTCCTCGATCAGCTCACCCGCATGAGAGCAAACTTCCTGCAGGTTAGCCCTTCACTGGTTATACGTGACTCTTTTTCCTTGTTTTCTTGCAACTTGCCATCCCCTAAATCTCTGGACTGGTACTCTGAAATTTTTAAAACTTCTTTATGAAAACCCTAAGTGCCCTAGAACGTGTGCTTTTATTCCAGGAAATTGAAAGGTAGGGGGAAGATAAAAGTTAAGGTAGAAGGCCAGGGCAGAGAGGAAAGATGGAAGGTGGGATATGAGAGATGATGAGGAAAAGCAGGGTGTAGTTATTCAATGCAACATAGAAAGTTTATGTATCTATATATCTAAGAATTCTTCAGAGCTTCCTGTTATATACCATACTTGCCTGATTCTTTGTTTTGTTGAGTGTCCTGATGAGGGAGCTTTGTGTTAGGAGTGGTCAATGGGAGAAATACTTGAAGTCTGCCTGTGTTCACTCACTAGTAAAGGAAAGGCAGAAGTGGCTTGACAGAGCAGCACGAATTCTTTAATCCTTATGTGCTTGTGCTCTATTGATTGCCTCCAGTCTGGTTACTTCTTAGTGATTATATATCTGCAGAGATGATGTTGAATTTATTACTGTGTTTTATATCCTGTTTCACATTTCAGTTGTTTGTATGACATGTGTCTTATTTAAGGAAATGTTCTGATACTGTGTTCCTGTCATGGTCTTTGGATATTTGCTGTGTATGCATTTCCCTCCCAGGAAGGTATAATAACACCCCTTATTCCTTCCCCACACAGTCCTCCCTGACACTTCTCCTCACTGACCGAGACCTTGACCAGCTCCACTGTCGTCCCATCAGCCAAATGGGTAACTACCAGGTAAGTGAGTCTGTATTTTGTGTGAAACTTTGGGTATTTAATAGATTAGCTTGAAACTTAAACTCAGAAAATGTAAAGTCATTGGCTTACTGTACTTTGGTGTCTATTATCATAATGTGTAATGGAATGGATGATACACTAGACTAGAGCAATATTTTATTGTCTCTACCTTCCTCTTGTAGGATTACCTGAAAAAGATGACGCCACCTCTGAGGGAGATTGAGTCGACCCCCGTTAGGCAGCACATGTTTGGCAATCCCTTCAAGATAGACAAGGTGAGTATCTTCAGTTCTCTGTGTTTAGGTTCCCAGCACTACCTTTCATGCACTGTGATCACAAAATGGACAGTTCTGTGGGTGTTTGGCCTGATGGTGTGTTGTGGATTGTATATATAAAAGTGTTTTCATTGTGAAGAGTGCAACTGTTTGAAAAGACAAGTTGGAGGGGAAGCATTTCAGTAAATTAGTGGTTTGCCAAGTTTTGTTGTATATAAATTCTAACAAGCATCATCAAGCCTTTATAGTGAGGTAAAGAGCCTTGATGCAAGTTTGTCAGCAATGTCACAGTGAAAGATAGGAAGGCTTGATGTAAGTGTGTCAGGAATATCATAAAGATGACACAATCTTCTCATATTCTTCATTAGAGATTATCTTGTCCCTCTCTTCCAACATTTTTGTCTTTGCATTCATTATTGATCTTGCTCATGCCATGCATTCTGTATCAGTTTCATGCACATTTTTAAAAACATTGCATTCCCTCAAACTTCAGTGTTTGTCTGTCTCAGTTCATTTCATGTGCAGGACAACCACTTTGCATTTCCTCCCACACAGAAGATGTCGATGATGGTGGACGAGGCAGACGTGGACCTGATGGGGGCTGGTGGCGCCAACAGTGGAGGTGGCCGGGGGTCTAAGCGGCCGGCTGAGGCACAGGTGCCGGTGGGGCGGCCCAACAAGCGGCGGCGCGGCCCACTGCCCCACGACTTCACCCTGCAGCGGGTGAGGAAGAGCCCCAGCTCCACTCCCAGCACTAGCCCAGCCTCCACTCCCAGCTCTAGTCCCTGCCCCTCCCCCATCCCATCCCCCTGCCCCATGGACTCTCCCTTGCCCCCAAGGATGGAGGAACGAGTGGAGCCCCGGCCAGAGCTGTCCCCCATTCCCCCGAGACCTGAGAGACCCGACACACCCGTTTTCCAGCCGGGGGCGTGCTATGTCGCGGCGCCTCCCCCTAACGCCAGCTACTCCCCGGGCATCCCAAGTGTGTCCCCGCCCGGCTCTCCGAACCCTGCCATCCCTGCCTCCCCTGCACTCCCAGAGGAGCGGCTGCACCCCCTACCGGGTGATAGTCATCCTATGCTGAATGGAGGTGAGCCTCACCTGGTGTTTTCTCTTGTCATTGTCTCCTGACTTGATTCATGTGATTTACTTACATCTATTTTATTTATTTGGTTATCGATTTTCTGTTATTTGAGATTATGTAATATTGTTATTGAATTTGTTTTTTGTTTTGTTTGTATATTTAATCTGTACATACATATCTTGTGGCATTCCATCCTATATGTGTAATGTTGTAATTTGTCTTATATAATTAACTTTGAATCTTCACTTATTATCAGTTATGGTGGAGTGTTCAGATGGCAGTGTTTACAAAACCATAATTTCTCTCCAATGCTCACCCCCAGATGTCATTCCACCACCACCCTCCTTGCGGGATGAAGAGGTGAGCCAGAGCAGCACCAGCAGCCTGGAAATTTACGATGCTGAGTATGAGAACCTTCCCCCGCCCCCAAGCCTCACGCCGCCCCCAGAGCCCCCAAGTGAGGAGCTGCCCTTGGAGAAGAATGGTGTTGTGCCCCCCAGTGAACAGAGGAGAGGACCTGCTACCACCAGCAGTACTCTTACTACCACCACGACCACCAACTCCACCACATCTACTACCACTGCAACCACTATAATAACCACCATTACTACAACCACCACCACCACCAGTCCGGCAGCCCCTACTGTCACCACCACCACCACCACCACCGCTGCACTGCCGCCGTCTGACACACAGGCTACCAAGACCTACAACAAGGAGCTGAAGATGAAATGCTTCAAGCTGGTGAAGAAGCCTGGCAGAGGTGAGGCCTTGCTCATGCTGGGGATGGCTGGGTGTCTTTGGATGGAGGGCTGAGAGAGATGGGAGGAATGTAGCATGATTATAAGCCCACCCCTACTAATTTTTCAGTTGCACATGAAACATGGCATAGGGAACACCTATTATGAAGGGGCAGGGGGTAAACCAGTGTCTGGTGTTGTTGGGCCTTGCTATGTAAGTACATGGACAAATGTGCTATGCCTAAGTTCCTGGTGTATAGTAGGATGGCCCATGAGACTGTCCCTTTTTCATCAGGGGCCAATGGGTCTGAGAGTGTGAATGATGTGTGTATTAGTGAGTGGTTCTTTGTCTGGGCCACCCCATGTGGGATTGCTGGCTTGGCATATAGATAGATAGATGAAATGCAAGACCTCTGGACCATAGTCACACCACACGTCTTTGTGTTTCCTTTCAGATTTCCGGACGCTGTTTGACCAGCTGAACACGGTGCAGGGTTCCTACGAGTCCCGGCTCAGGATGGTGAAGGAAGTGGTGCATGAGGCAGGCAGATTCAAGCGGCACTCCCTGGTGAAGCTCCTCACGCAGTTCCTAGACTCCATGATGACCTCAGAGAAGGGAGGCGTGGCAGCGGCGGCAGCAGCAGCAACTCGGGCCAGTGTGAGAGTCAATGGCCACAGCAGATAAGAGTGGTGTGCTCAAAGCCCATGTTGTGAGTGTATGGGACAGTACAATGAGAGGAGAACAACTGTGCAGTGTTCTATGCGATGCGTTTTTTTCCAGATGACTCACAGACAGTGAGGAACGTGACTCAGCAAGTACATGGCTCTGTTGGTCTCTTTCTGCCAGGGAGAGTAAGTGGCAGGCGCTGCTAGACAGGGAGGAAGTGCATCTCATTTACCGAGAAACTGAATGCAAAAAGTCAGGCGACGTCTTTTTGAAAACGCTTACTACTTCTGGAATGTACGTTACATTTTGTGCACATTCACTGCCATGGCCACATTTGAGTGTGAAGTGATGTTTTAGGAAATTTAATCAAGATTGTAAGATCAGATGTCTGCAGCAGGGTGTTCTTCCTGTTGGTTTCCTGCTTCATGTGTAAATGTGGCACAAAAAAGTTCTGAAATTGTTATGACCAACACATGACATCAGGATAACAGAGGAGTTGAGGATCAGTGTGTCAGGAGTCTGAGTGGCTTGCCTATTGTTGATCTTATTCATTGCTCGAATTAATATTTCGTGATACAGTATTTTTATATGACCAAAATACTGTTACTTTTAATTAATTTTATTAGTATTCATACTTGTAGGTTTTAATCCCTTCCATCAAGATTTATGAACCAACCCAGTGTTTTGTATGTTCCAGATGTGTAATATTAGACCAGAGATAGAGAGTGGCATTACCACTGGAAGATGATGGATGAGACAACAAAATGCACATGTAATTTTTTCTTTTTTTTCCTTTTTTCTTCAGGGAAAGAAAATTTGAGATTTATAAGTTTTGGGATTTTTCTAATTTGTGTGAATGATGAACCAGCAGACAGTAGTAATGTACAAAGGAAAGCAATCAAGGGCAGATATTTAATAAGATGATGAATGTGGCCAGAAAGTAACACCTGTGAACTCTAGTGGAAACTGCTTGGTGTGTGTGTACGTGTACGTAGACTCAGACCAAATGAAAAGTGCTTGTAATAAATTAAAGGACTTGAGTGAATACACCCACTACAGCAATGAGGTGGATGAATGTGAAAGTTATTCCAGAACTGCTTGTGCCGGTGGTGTTGTTTTAATAGGCTTTGTGAGTAGTGCAAGCCTGAGTGAGAGGACAGCAGTGTGTGTGGTGGGCCTGTCAAGGCTTGCAGGTGGGTGCTGACATCTTGTTGTGTGGTGGACGCTGGCTGGCTGTTGACTGGCAGGCAGAGGAATGTAACCGCTATGCCTCAAATAATCAATCTGGAGTATTTTTGCTACATAGGACATGATTTCTGTAGCCCCTTAACTTGTAAATCTCCTATTTTTACATATAAAGAGGTATTCTGGAAGGAAAGATTGGATATTCACTTCTGCATTATTTTTTTAATAGAGAACATAACTCTAGTCAGTGGACATTACTGAATTTACCTTGTAGCCTGACGACTGATATCAATTGCCAAATGTTGCATTTTCAACCAAGACCTTCATAAAGCTTCACTCCCGTGTGGACGACGACCATGTACAGTCACATGACAAACGTTTGCTTTGTGATCGTTTTGTAAATATTGTGTATATTTATATTTTATATATGCAAATACAGTTGAACCTCAAGGTGTCACCTCATTGCTCCTTCATCCTGGTGCTGGTCTGTTCCTTCCTTGGGACAGTCCTCTTGAGCCGACGAGCCAATACCTCAAAGGAAGCCCAGGCCATTTTAAATTTTTAACCCATATTTTGTCTTCATTTTTTATTACTTTACTATTTACATTATGAAATATTTAAGAAAAGACATCCATCTGCTGATTACCCAAGATCTTTGTGTTGGCAAAAGACATACATCCCTGATTACATGAACACATCACTACACAGTGCATGACTACTTGTTCAAATGGTGCTGAACATAAATGTGAAGAATTCTTTGTTAGTCATAAACATGGTTTAAAGAAGTTAGCAAAATCAAACTTACAGAATCAAGCATTGAGCTGCTTTAGCACTAGTGTGAGAGTAATCAAGTCAGTCATACTTTGTGAGCATGATATATACTTTCCTTGCTGCACTTTTCCTTTCAATAAGAATCATACACTGCCTTGAGCTATTGGAGTCCTTATATCCAAAATTCTTGAATTCTCAACACTTGTGTGGAAGGAAACATTTACATTTCATGGTACAATTCTATTCTGGATTATAAATATATTAATACCCAGTGATCCATTGTGTGTGAACAAGCTTTGAGTTGTTGAGGACACACCAGAATGCCTCCCCTGAGAAGTTTGAGATTAATGGTACATTTGTTTTTGGTGTAAACATTTTGTTAGAAGTGAACACCTGCTGGCAATAGTCACACACAAGATGATGCACTTCATTTACAGGGTTCATGCAGCAGGAAAATATTGGCACTGTATAGGTAAAGGTTAAAAACACCTTGAAAAGTAACAGCATATTTGTGGACATTAATTACAACAAAGCAACTTTATATATAATTATAGCACTGGCAAGGTGCAAAATTAGGTGTGGAAGACTACAAGCACAAAGAGTACCCATGAAGGCACATTTATACATACACATTCCTGACAAATATGTAAAAAAAAAAAGAAAAACTCAGTAAAGTGCTTGAGCAACACTGTTGTTAATGGAAGAACTAAATGTTGCCTCAAAAGGAAGCACTTGCCATCACAGCAAGAAGCACTCAAAGCTGCCTTCAACTTTACTTTTGCCAAGAAAATAAACCACCTAATTCATATCTCAGTGATTACAGAATCCATAAGTAGCACTGGATCCTCTTTTCAAATTGGATCTTCCCTCCAGTCATGCAGGATGAGGAATCAACCAGTTTTGTCATTAGTAAACAGGCAAAGTGTGTGCACAGTGTAAGTGCAGCTGTGGGACAAGTCTGCTGGAAAGTTAAGATTAGCAGCAAATTTTTGAAAGAACAGAATCTGACAAAAGTAAAGTGGATGAGTAAATACTGATATTATCTACAACAGTACTACGCACAAAGAAGCTTGGATCAGTCCTCAGCATCCCAGTTCCTTCCCAGGCATCTTGTGTCTTATGCTGCCGGCATCTTCTTCGTGGCCTTCCAATCCATCAGTGAATACAGTAAATTATTGTCACAACCACATTCTTATACGAACTATATATCAACATAAATGTACAACACTGTACAACAATGTATTCACCTACACACCCAAGCATCACTAGTTATCTTCTACTATGTCTCTGAAACATCTTTATGGATAAACATCTCTGCTAGTGCAGCCTTTGCCGGCTCCAATCAGTTCTACGATCCCTTAAGCTACTCACATGGCATCACAGTAAGTGCTGTGAGGAAGTGCCAAAGTAACAAGTGCAAGCAATTCATCAAAAGCCACAAAATTTTTGTATGTTTGGCTATAAGAAAATATTTTTAATATGAGTATAATATATGCATTAACTGCACTCTGATGCTTATAGAATACTTAGACCGTACTCTGAATACTTATAGTATATTAACATGTTACTTTTAAGATGTGTTGTAGCAGTTTGACCTTGCCTGCAGGAACAGGACTGGCAGCAGCAGTGTGTCCCTGCAGCACACCACAACAGTGTGTAGTGTGGCAGCACCTCAGGGCCACCTGCTGCACCATCACAAGGCAAACTGTGCTATAGACAGCCAGCGACAGTCAGTCTTGGCTGTGGGTGAAGTATATGATCAGGTTTCATAGTTCCAATGAGTGGTAATACAATGCCTGCATCACGTGTTGGATGAACCAACCTTCATGTATTCCTGGTGTGCAGACACACGGTACCTTTAACACACAGACCCAAGTGGGCCGCACTGAGTACAGATGAGGCACTTGTCACAGCACTGATCTAAATGCTTGGTAACACAAGCTACAGCACACCTATGCAACACAAGCCTACGGGTGTATATATGTGATGGGGAGACTAGGAAACACTGGGTGTGGATGATCACTTTGATATGGCAGGTAAATCAATACTGAGCACTTGTTGAAACATTCACACAGAGCTCAGCATTATTCTGAGTAATGGATCTCTGATGTGTAAATCATTTCACTGGTAAGGAACAATTTTATGCACACAAAAGCATGTGGATACAGACTGTTAACATAAACTACGATTTAACTATTGCACGAGATGGACAATAACAACAAAGGAAAGAGGAAGAGAAACCAGAAGGACTTAAACACATATCTAGAAAACTTTTCATGGTAAACGTAACAACTACAGAAATGTGAAGACCTAAACAGGACAATTATCCAATTATCTTCCTCCACCTCATGACCACTAACATACATAAACTATAAAAAACCCAACAGTGAAAAATTAATTAATTTGTACCGGAACATTGAGGAGGAGGCAATCAAAACATAAGAAGCAGTGACTCAGAGCATGATTTGGATGACTGGCTCGGTGGAGGGCTTCTGTGGACTACTGGAGAGACACGTGTATTGCCTTGTGGTCCTAAGAGAGGGCTCAGAGTGATCAGAAAGGGTCTGGGAGTGGTGTGTTAGGTGTTTGGACTTCCCCTGTGGAACATACTAATGATTTTTCATCCTGCTCTCAGTAAATGTCAGGGAAAATGTTACTATTATTACTGTTTTTATAATGCCTTTCCTGATTAATGAAGGATTTTAGATGTAAGAGAAAGAGAGAGAGAGAAATATGTATATATCAGGCTGACATATATACAGCCATAGATTTACAAGCATTCCTACACACCTTATATTCAAAATTTCTAATGAAAGACCAATTTTCACCACAGGGAATGGAGGATAATCTTAATTTAACTTTGCCAATCCCAATATCACACTATGTTAACAGCCAGATTAGAGAGCTTAGTGGTAATGCCTCAGTCTACACCTTACCAGCCCCTCCCAGGCACACCCACCACCACTCAGGAACCTTCACTAGGGGGGACAGCCTATTTGTACTACAGTTGGGATGCAGCATGAGGGATGGTGAGGAAAGAGCTACAGGGAACAGCACACAGGAGAGAGCACACACACAGCACTTCTAGACTGACACTCAAGGAACACACAAGGAGGAGGAAGAGGGTGCTTTGACTTAGCTTGGCATCCGAGTACCTCAAATAAAAATATATCTGGTGTAGGTTTTAGGTTCTCTCTCTCTCTCTCTCTCTCTCTCTCTCTCTCTCTCTCTCAATACACTCACACATATACTTCAGCCTTGATAAGCTATTAATTGCAAATTTTCTAGAGTGAGCATCACCACCCAGGCTGCTATGGAATCACTGCAGTATGTGGAGTGGGAGACGCTGCCACTGCGACTCAAGCTTGACAGGAATGTTTGGTATACACCTCTGCCTCCCCCACCCCTCACCCCAGGCCAGGCTCCCCACAGGACACTTGGCAGTCTTGCTGCACTCCACAGCTGCTAATGTTCATAGTGTCATTGGCTCTAACACATCTTACTCTTGTGCCAAGCAGTTAAGTTAGTGTGATGATATTGTTACTGAAGAGTATTGAAGCAAAATGTTGAATTCCAATGTGGTTATTGATCCTAAGTAAAAAGTTGGACTGTTCTACTTAATACTGTATGAAGCATATTATCACTTGCTCATAAAACCTACAGTCTAAATACTTTCATGTAATTATGTAGAATAAAAAAGGCAAGAATCTGTTAAAAAAAAAGGGAACCTACTTATGAGTTAAATACTTTTTATATGCTATTCAAGTGTAAAAATAAAATAGAAAAATACTAAATAAAACTCATCACTGTACATATGGCAGTCAAAAAACAACATGGACAAACTCAGTCTTGCCAAAACTCCTTCCCTAAACTACTAGTATACCTATTGCTGCTCCCTGGTGCACCACACAGAACATGCAACTACTGTGCCACCGACCCCACAACACCCTCAACACCCTGCCTGCCCTTGTGCCCTTCATAGTGCTGCCAGGACTCCTGGTGGGCGGCGACAACTTAGCTCCTCCTTCCTGTGGCTGCTGCTGCTGGCTGCGCTTCCCCCTCACTTCTTGTACCCCAGGATGGCCTCCCCCACACCAAAGTAGTACACCATCTGAGCAATGCCAAACAGTGGGGCAATGACGATCATCCTGCAGGCACCACCCTTGAAGAATGCCCGTGGTCCCTCCACCTTCAGGATTGTGCTGCGGAGGAGGGTGTGGTTAGTGTGGTCAAGGAAGGACATGGGTGAAGTGAAGTGTGGTGTTTTTTGCATCTGATGCTGGGTGAGAGATGAGTAACACAAAGAACAAAAAAAGGAGGAAGAAAAAGATGACAAAAAGCAATAGGTGTAAAAAGTGATAGTGATGTATGAATGGTTTCTCTCTCAAAGGAACCTCACCAAACCATTCAAATTATGTGCAGTTGACTGGTTCGGTACAGAGGCCACTGGGTATCTTGTAAAAACAGCCAAACTAATGGGTGTTCACTGTGTGTTATAGCTCACTGAGATGAAAGATAAACAGTTGCTACAATACACACACACACACACACACCAAACATTCTCAACCATAGCCGCACATAAACACACACACTTCCCATCCTTCCCAACAGTTGTCACACTCACAGAATGGCATGTGCAATCCCTCGGTACTGGGTCTCATTGCTGCCTTTAGTCAACAGCTGCAGGCGTGTCTTCACCACATCAAAGGGGTTCACAGCCAGTGCTGCCAGGGAGCCCGCAGCACAGCCAGACAAGAAGGAACACCAGAACACTGCCTCCCCTGCAATGGATGGAAGAAGAGTGTATCTTTAATGGCAAGAAGCTGTTACATCTTACATTTTTGGTGGCATGTCTTGGCGTTGGAGACTAATATGTGTGAATGCTTGTGAATGTGTGTTGATGTTTTTCTCAGCTGATCTCTTCTACTGGACTTGCTAGCCTAGTAAAAAAAATATTAACTATTATTATTGCTCATCTCACATTTCTTTTCCACCTATGTATGAGAGTAAGGGCATGATGTATTAGAGTGTATGTGTGATAGGTGGAAACAGATTGGCACGTTTCATATAGGGACTGCCAGGTGTAGGCATGACAGTTTCTTGCAGCTTCCCTTATTTTATGTTCTTGTGTATGTCTGCATGAGGGAGGATAATACTTTTCAAACCTTTCAAAGTCTTCAGTACTCCAAAGGTGCACAAACACACCTGATCCATCAGCCTTGCGGGGGCCAAGGGAGTTGAGGTGAGCAAACAGCGGAAAGTACACGACGGAGAAGGAGACATCCCTCAGCATGGTGGCGGCGGTGCCCTTGTATAGCCCAATGATGCCCTTCTCCCTCAGCAGACGCAGGGTGATGGAGGTGGCTGAGATCTTGGGCACAGTGGCTGCATTACCACCTGCTGGAGAAAAAAACAATTAATGGGTAAGAGAGAATCTGTGCTGTTGAGAGTATCATTCTGGCTGTGTTACCACCTGAAGGAGGGAGAAACATTTGATGGGAAAGTGTGTGTGTCGATGAATCTAGTATGCTGCATGCTTGAGGTAGTTACAGAATATTTACCTCCTAATCTAAATCTAATGGAGTAAATGGGGTAACAGTGTGTGATGAGACTGTAATATGACTGTATGCTTGAGCTAAGTTGGGAAAAGGAGTATTTATCTCATCTAAATCTATGCCTTCCCCTATCCTACCTCTCATCTTCTCTTTTATTTCACAAGTATGGCAAAGTATAAAAGGTTAAGCCCTCACCCCAACTTCACTCAACTACATCACCTGTCTACTGATTATAAGCGGCTGATCCCCATTAAGTCAGGGCAGGAGTACTCTCTCTCTTCAGCATCAATGAGTGGTATGAATGAATGTTAATGTGAAATCTGTGTGCCTTGTCTTTGCTACCCCTTTTTTTGGGAGACAACCTTGGTATGTGTACGTATCTATGTTAATGAGATCCTTTTTCTTGCCACCCATATCATGAAATAAATCCTCACTCTTTACTTTTGTCCATATTGCCCTAGCAGGCCTGCCTCTATTCTTACTTTTTCATATTTCTCCCTACATTTACTGGCCAATGCCTCCACCCTCCCCTCACACTTACTGGCCACTGCCTGTGCTGCCACTCTCCCGGCGTCCTGCAGCTGGATCTTGAGGAGCTCCATGGGTGTGGTGACAACAATCTGACACATGCCAGCCAGACCGCCAGCCATCATCTCCCTCTGGATGGGCAGCTTGCTGTGTGTGCAGGGAAGGCATGAGAGGTTGATGTGTGTGTGTGTGTGTGTATGCTATCACCACCACTCATCATAAATGATACAAAACTCCTTCCCTTTACAACAACATCCACACTCTTCCAGCTCCTTTTCCTATAACTCTCAACCTCTACTAGCTCATTCTCCTCCACACACACACACAAAGTTTATATCTTCATCTCCTAGCCACAACTGTCACTACACACACTTTCAGTTTCTATTCCTTCCTATAACACATCCCAACACACACATTCACAAGCATAAAACCACCCCTCCATCACACTGCACCCCTACATGTCCCTCCTTGAACAGCAGAGGCCACACCATCATTCCACCAGCACTCCAACACTCACCCCTCCTTGGTGGTGAGGTGGTGGCGGAAGAAGTCATTGGCGGTGAGTTTGATGGCCTTCTCTGGGGTGATGAGCAGGATGTTCACCCCCGAGCCGCGGTACATGCCAAAGTAACCCTCCTGTCGGTAGGTCTTGCGGAAACAGTCCAGCCTGTGAAGAGAAGGCAGAGTTACAAATCCCCAAAAGATGTCTCCCAGCTCCTTCTCCTTCCTATGATTCTACCCTTCATAGACACACACACAAATGCCAAAGTAACCTATCTCTAAGTCTTGCAGAAACCAGTACAGCCTGCAAAGAGAAAGGAGAGTTATAAGCCGCCAGAAAATATCTTTCTGGTCCCTCTCTTTCTTCCTATAATCTTACTCACCACTGACTCATCATTTCCACACACACACACACACACACACACACACACCATAGTAACCTTCCTGTCTCTTTAAGTCTTGCAGAAAGAGTCCAGCCTGCCAAGAGAAACGAGAGTTACAAATCTCACTCACATGGAATTATACATGCGCTCGCCATTGGGTCCGATCTGTTGGTTCTGTAGTCGCGTCTTGACAAGGTCCAGCGGGAACACACATGTCACCCCCACGATGCCCGCAATGCCTCCATTCAGGATCTTGGGCAGCAATCTGTGCGGGGATGCAATGGTGAGTGTGAGGCTGTGGAGGAATGTATATGCATGTGTCTTTTGTTGTGATGTACAAGTTTTTTCTTTGTTTTTACTTGTAACTTTCTCCCAAACAAGTGGTATAAATTAAATCAATAAATACACTCAAGGCATTTATAAATCTCCAGAAAATGTTTTTTCTTACGCAACTTGACACAGTAACGGTATCAAAATTATACTCATTCACATGTGTCAACTGCTCCCTTGCTTTTACTGATATCTTTTCTTTTCCTTTTATTTTTCATGCTCTAAAATAATTCGAGTTCTCCATCTCTTACCAGTAACTTTTTTTCTTTCATCTACCTTCCACTTCCTCTTGTACTCTTGCCCCCTATTCACCCTTTGAGTAGTGGCTGTGTAAATACTTTTCTCCCTGACCTGCTGTTGGACTTCCATATTTGATAATTTCTTGCTTGTTCTTCACCCTCTGCCTCTTAACTCCAGCACACTACTTAACCTGCTCTACCAACACCTCCCAGTCGAAATTTAAAATCTTGTCATCTAAAATAAGTGTTGGAATATTGGTAAGTATGGCCAAGTACCCTGTGAATAAATACCTTGAGAACCTGTATTAATAATGTGGTTAGTTTATATCTTACAATAGCCAGTTACAGTATACAGCTTTACCCCATCCTTCTCTTATCCTCATATCTTCATTCTCTTGCAGTCTCTAGGTTCGTTGACATAGTTTTTTTCTTTCACTTTCTTTGGGTTGTTTTTATATCCTTGTCTCACTTTAATCTAGGTAGGTATGTTTTATACAAGGACTGCCATGTGTAGACCTGATGGTTTCTTGCAGCTTCCCTTATTTACTAATACTATTATGTTCAAAGAGATGGCTTCAAATTTTCTCCTATGACTATTCATTTATTTATTTTTTTTTTTGTAGTGCTGCCAAAATTTCAGCCAACTATATTCATATATTGTACAAGATGAAAATACTGCTTATATGAAGACAGAGGCAAACAAATGGACAATAAGGTAGATACACCAAGTAGTCATGCCAAAATTTTAGTCAATCAACCATATTTACATACTGTACAAATAAAAAAAAGTAAACAAATAAAACAAATAAAAAAAAAAATACAGAAAGGCAGACAATGTGACACACACACACACACACACACACACACACACACACACACACACACACACACACACACACACCTCAATGTTGGACAAATGCCATGAATCTATTGAGACACAAACCTGGTGACACAAGAGCCAACAATGCCCCTCCTCCTCCTCCTCCACCACTCAACCCCCCCCCTTCTCTCTCTCTCTCTCTCTCTCTGTACTCTCCTGCTGCTGTCATGCTCCTTCTGCTCCTCCTCCAAGTCTTTGTCTATTACTTATTGTAGAGTAGTAAAATAAAACAGGTAGGAAAGACTTAGATGTCTTAAACTAAATCTCTTGTAATACTTTTGTTTTCTCTTTTTTTAAGATTTATGGTGATGATAAGGAGAGAGAGAGAGAGAGAGAGAGAGAGAGAGAGAGAGAGAGAGAGAGAGAGAGAGAGAGAGAGAGAGAGAGAGAGAGAGAGAGAGAGAGAGAGAGAGAGAGAGAGAGAGAGAGAGAGAGAGAGAGAGAGAGTACTAAAACCAGCATCTCAGAGGAGCCATCAAAACACAGCCAAGGTACAAGATCTGACAGATTATGTTCCACTGTTTACATTCCCAGTGGCTTTTTTTTGTAGCGAAGTTAGCTACACAATCCTCCCTCCATCCCCCACCTCCCTTGGTAACTCCATCCTCCCTCTCTCCCTTCCATAGTCTCCCTTCTCCCTCACTCATTCACTTCTCTGTCACACCTCCATCCTGTAGCTCCCTTCCTCCCTCTACCCCTGCCCTCCCTTCCCTCTCTCGTCCCCCTCCCTGCTCTCCATTCACCCAGTGCCAAGGGAGGTACAAACACAGTTCATGCTGCACTAAAATATCACTACAGTTTATGGGTTGCTGTATAAATTTGTGTATGCTTTTTGAGAGTACCTACATATGAGGGACTATTCTTTATTTTCTTGTTTTATATATTATTTTCTAGTAAGTTTGCAAATGTATTAGTGTAGGTAGACAGATTGAGACACAGAGAAAGATAGATAGACAAACACACACACACACACACACACACACATTACTGGGAGAGGTGGAGTGCAGAAACAGTGCTGTATATAAACAGCAAGAAAACTAGGATGATTTTGTTGATAAATAGGAAATAATGAGAATGACTTAATCGTATATATATATATATATATATATATATATATATATATATATATATATATATATATATATATATATATATATATATATATATATATATATATATATATATGTAAATAGAAAACAAATAAAAGAAGGAAAATAAATAAATAAACAAATAAACAAAAATTGACACACATGCACACACACACACACACACACCAACACCACTACCACCACCATCATAACAACATAAGTAACACTCACTTGAACTTTGGCTGCTGGTCTCCCATGGCTGTGTTGTCCTGCACCACCGCCGCCACCACCTGCAACACAGTAACACACCCATTAATACACTTGACCTTGACACGCACACACACACACACCTAGGTGAGGGCTGATAAGAACACTGATGATGATGATGAGTGGTGATGGGGAGGGAGGAAGGGGCTGTAGATAGGGTAAGGATGGGAGGATGGGTGTTGGTGATGGTGGTGATGAAGGGGGAATGAAATGGGGGGAAAGGGGGAAGGAGGGAGGATAGGGGTGATGGATAGGGTAAGGAGAGGAGGGGGAGGGAGAGTGGCTGTTAGTGTTCTGTTGCCTCTTATTGTCCGTTATGCTTATCAGCTTTTTTTTGCATTTTTTTTATTATATCACATTATCTCTCATTCCATATCTCTCTTATCTCCCTCTCTCTCTCTTTGCCATCTCTTCTCTCATGCCACTTTCTTCCGATCTTTCCTCCCTCTTTTTGTTCTTTCCTTTTCCTATCTTGTCTGTCTGCCATCTGCTGTGTTCTCATGATGCTTCTCTCTCTCTCTCTCTCTCTCTCTTCTTTGCTGACATGTGCCTGCATAGTAAATCAACATTCTAGCCACACATGTGATTGGTTTAATGAGTTTACATGAGTTCCAAATGTCTTTTCCTTTTTTTAAATATTGTGTACCGGTTACTCTTGCTCCCCTCAGTAAAATAAATCCAACTAAAATTATGTCCCTTCTAAGTTTTGTTAATTTCAAGTGAATATAATGAGTACTCACATTAACAAGGATTTTTAAGCTATTGCCAATTAAAATAAGCTCTGGAACACAATCAGCATCATAATCTGAGAACAAACACCTTGAGAATGTGACTGTATTAAGAGTTTTCTTCGTTTTATGTCTAATCCTGGTCATCTTCTTTCTAGCCATGCCACAGACACAGGTGACTTCCAGTGACTGCCAAGAGCAAGAAAGGCCCTCAGACTTCCCTAACACTACAGCACAGCACCTTGTACGTAAACCTGTGTCAGCAAACGCAGTCACAACACACACACGTATAACCACAACTGAAGGAAAGAATATGCAAAACCCTGCCATGTGATG
Source organism: Scylla paramamosain (assembly GCF_035594125.1). Lineage (NCBI taxonomy): Eukaryota > Metazoa > Arthropoda > Malacostraca > Decapoda > Portunidae > Scylla > Scylla paramamosain. The sequence continues at coordinate 33,607,632 of NC_087157.1, forward strand.
CAATAGTCCTGGTGCTGAGTGGACAAAGCAAGCGATAAGTGAGTGTAACAGTGGCTGATGGACGGCTGCAAGTGACAGTAATGTGATAGCCTCTGAGAGACACTTGATGCCTCCTCACTGACATGATGGCCTATAAAAAACTTAATAAAATGGAATAAACGGAGACACGGCTGCTTAAAGTGACTCGATGCTGCAATTTTTCAGAGAGAGAGAGAGAGAGAGAGAGAGAGAGAGAGAGAGAGAGAGAGAGAGAGAGAGAGAGAGAGAGAGAGAGAGAGAGAATGGTTGAAGTCATTAAAGACACCTGCTAAAAGATATCAAATAGCTACCAAAAATATTAAGAGCAGAAACTGTAAGTAAAGGAAACTTGTTTAAAAATTAACATGGACACACATTGCTGAGAGAGAGAGAGAGAGAGAGAGAGAGAGAGAGAGAGAGAGAGAGAGAGAGAGAGAGAGAGAGAGAGAGAGAGAGAGAGAGAGAGAGAAACTAACAAAACAGGGCAATAATGTGAATAAGAAAAACTGTCAGTTAAGTATATACAATAAAACACACTAAAAATAAACGCACACACACATTGATGTCAAGAGAGAGAGAGAGAGAGAGAGAGAGAGAGAGAGAGAGAGAGAGAGAGAGAGAGAGAGAGAGAGAGAGAGAGAGAGAGAGAACATATACACAAAACAAACATGACGATAATACTCCTAATTAAAATTTTGAAACACACACACACACACACACACACAATGAAAGGATGAAAGAATAAACAATAAATTTACCACGGGCTGCCTCACTCACTGCCGTTAAAATACCTCACTACGCTAAGATTAAGAGAAATTAGCACAAACAATAACACATTTTAAAATATATGCGGAGAGAGAGAGAGAGAGAGAGAGAGAGAGAGAGAGAGAGAGAGAGAGAGAGAGAGAGAGAGAGAGAGAGAGAGAGAGAGAGAGAGAGAGAGACTGGGCATTTGTATTCTCATTAGCATTAATTAAAGTAACACGATTCCCAACTCTATCTCTCAATGTCTCACAAACCTATCACCATCATCACGGCTACTCACACTATCCCACCACCACATACTACTATTACTATTACCTTTGGGACGAGAAACACTGGGAAACACAGAGAAACACACACACACGAGAGAGAGAATACAGGACGTAGTGCAGGCACGGGTGGTAATGTTGACTGCAGAACAGCTGATCGAGGCACTCACTCAGCCAGCCAGCCAGACACTCGCCCACCCATCGTCTGCAATAACTCCCCCTCTCACTCTCTACAGATGCCCTATGCACTCCGCACGCCATTTACACAAAGGCTTGGGCGTGTCTATTACTCCAATGATATGTTAGTTCCAGGAAAGGGCGTTATTCTGTACGAAATAGGTAAATATAAGAGGAGATTGGGATAGCCCTGTTCTTACCTGCTGCCTCGACCACCGGCTGAGATGCTGCCAGACGTATGCTTTATTCACCCCCATACATGGCTGTTACTCGTCTACCCAAGTATTTGTAACCATTTGTAGCTGTACAGATTTGAAAATAGGTTCGTATTGATCTGTTATTTAATACATAATCACTGTGCATTTCCTGAAATTCATGAATATTGCTTGTCCATATACCAGACACCACTAACCTTGGTAATGCATTCTGGTTAATCTATTATTGTGTTTACTTTTGCACTGGTTTATTTAACCATGATATGGATATGATATGCATATAATGTGCTGGGATGATAAGTATGAAGCGCATGGTGTTACTTAGGACAGAATACTGCAGTACCAGTACGACATTTGGGCAGTAAGTATAGTTTATTTTTAAGAAATAGGCCAGTGGGTTTGCCTTTATATTTCTTTCTTCCTTGTCCCTTTGCTTGCTTATTATTTCCTTCTCTCCTCTTGTGGGGAAGCTATGACAGCGAGGCATAAAAGCAAGGGTTCTCCCTCAATAATGCAAGTGTGGGAGCCTCAGACAGACCACGTGTTTTTATGATATCTTTATATAAGCAGCTTACGCTCTCTGCCTCACTCTCCATTTGTCTCCGTCAAGGCCTCGTTTTGTCTCCCCCAGCTGACACAATCTGCGCCAACAAACATCCAAATTATTAGGGAGGGATCTACGTGCTCTCTCTCTCTCTCTCTCTCTCTCTCTCTCTCTCTCTCTACGTTCATGACTTTACTTATATGCAAGAGAGAGAGAGAGAGAGAGAGAGAGAGAGAGAGAGAGAGAGAGAGAGAGAGAGAGAGCATACATTAATATTAGCACCTGTTTCCCTATTTTCAAACAGAGAAATCTCATCTCTGCACATACTGAACTAACTAAACCACAGTACTTCCCTCCTTTCGTCCCACACCCATTGAAAACGCAGACTAATTATTTCCTGCCTCCATACACTAAAAGACCTATAGCTCTGCAGCGTAGGAAAAACAGCAATCGGTAATAGAACTCCTGTTACCCACACTTGCTGCCCCGCTTTACGCACCTCACAAAGTTTCCCTACTCCATCGAGACACACCAGTGATAACGAAAACAAGTGTAGTAGTGTGTGGCTTCTCAATCAACACATATTCATTTTTTAATACTTTGTTGAAGGAATAAGACAGTTGTGTAAGTGAGCGAGCCGTCGTGGTAAGAGTGTTGTTCTTGTCGTTTTAATGAAATGTTACTATTTAATTATTGTTTTTGTTAGTTGTAGTTGTAGGAGTAGGAGTAATAGTAGTAGTAGTGGTAGTAGTAGTAGTAGTGGTAGTAGTAGTAGTAGTGGTAGTAGTAGTAGTAGTAGTAGTAGTAGCAATTACTATTATTATTATTCACAGGTTTACGAGTGTCGCAGGAAAAAAAATCCATATTTGCCGAAGAGTGTAGCACATCACGCTATATGGAAGTGTACTTAAGCGATAGTTATAACAAATAAGAGTGAATTACTAATTGTCTTAGAAAGAGAGGACGGGTGAGGAACAAGATTTTAGAGGCAACAAATACTGAATTAATCCCTAGAGGGAGAGGAGAGGCGGCCGCTACGTCATTGCCCTGCCACAGTGAGGGTTTGGTTCCCTGAGGGGATTTATAGGCCTGTCATGCAGATGTCAATTGATCTGAGCTGCAAGTTACTGTGTCACACCTGTGCTGCGGTGACGCTTAGTGAGGTACTGGGTAGGTTCATGTACTGTGTGCGTGTGTGTGCGTGTTTACTGCAGAATAGAGTGCGCACGCACCCAGGCCGTGACACGCCAAGCTCTTCGCCAGTGAGAATTACCCTCTGTGTGTCTGGCCAATGCTAACACGACATGTCACGGTGTGTGCTGCCGGGAAACAAGGTGGGGCTTAATACAGTAAAATCCCTCTCATCCGGCATTCGAGTATCCGGCAGCTTCAAGTATCCAGCACATTTTTCCCCGAGCCTTAAAATAAATAAAAAATCAATGTGTACTCATAAAATCGATTAAAATTCCCGCGCGAGGCATACTTTCTCCCCTCGCTACCAGAGCGCACTGCTTCGCGCCACCCGCGGCCCACTGCACTGTCTTTACTCAGTGACTCAGTCCCGCGTGTGCACTGTTTATCGCCTGACGCCTTCATCATGCCTAAAGTTGTAGAAAAGAGGAAGCGTGTTGTGTTTACACTTAAGCAGCTGATCAGATCAGCTGCTGATTAAGATCAGCTGATCTTTGTTATGGTAAGATGCATGAGTGTAGGGTGGTGATTGTGGACATAATTTCACTTCTATTCAAGTATCCGGCAATATTCAAGTATCCGGCATGTCGGCGGTCCCGTTGATGCTGGATAAGAGGGATTTTACTGTAACTCCAGTTTGGGCCCCGCTGTCATGGTGAGCGTGCGAAGTGTGGATTAATTTTACTTCAGTATTATGTTTGCTAGACAATACAGCGGAACTGTTAGTGTTCATACGGCTTTTCACAACAGTAAGTAGAGTATTTATATCTGATAAGGTTACATTATGTTGTTTACATTAATGTTCTTAGGGATTATGGTACTTCGGGTTCAGTTAGGTTACGTTAGTAACACACACACACACACACTTAGTCCGGAAAATAGATAAATAATTATTATTTATCTATTTTCTCTAAAATAACACCAAATAATATTTATCCAAAATAACCCCAAATAATAAGTGTGGTTACATTAGTGTCCTTACACACACACACACACACACACACACACACACACACACACACACACACACACACACACACACACACACACACAAAGAACCAAAATTAATCCAGAAAATAGATAACCTCCAAAATAACCCCAAATAATAAGTAAGGAGGGATGGCCGCCATTTTTGTTTTCAGCTGAGGTCCCTCCAGCCGCCATAATGATTTGTCAGAGTCTGGTCCCGTTCCAATATTTACTTTATTTTCTTAATTTCTATATCTCGGCTCTCAAGTATGCTTTTATGGTAAAAAAAAAAAAGTTATATTTTAAGTGTTTTTCATATGTGTGTTAAGGAAAATATGCTGATTATGATGTTTATTTTACAAGTAACGGTAATTTTTTACGGCCATTTTTTTTTTAATATCGCTATACATTTTTTTATATATTTTTCTTATTTGAGCCGCTAGTTTTATTGCTTCTAAAAATGGTTCATGTTTTAAGTGTTTTTTTTTTTTTTTTAATTTCTGTTCAGTTAAATATGTGGACTTTTAGAGTGATTTATAGCCATGTTAAAAGTCGAATATTTGATGTTTATTTATTTATTTATTTACTTCAGCTTGTAACTAACTTTTAATTGTTTGTAAAAATAGTTCAGATTTTTTTTAAAGTATTTCCCATTCCTGATAAATCAGATTTGTAGACTTAAGAATTTTTTTTTATCTTTGTTCTAACAATTTTTTAATTATTTTTTTTTTAAATATCTTAATCATTACTGAGGCTTGAGATATTCTTATATTCCCAGTATTAGTTAAAGTGAATGGCCTTTCAGAATATATAAAGCTTTCCAGCCTAACTCAGTTTTTTCGAGGGGTCAATTTCAAAATGGATCGTCGTACGTATATAATCTAGTGACGTCACCAGGGTGCCAAGACTCAGGACATCCCTCCATTCCAGTCTCTCCGTCACTGTTTAGAGCAATTTTCTGTGTTTTCCAGGTGTTTCAAGACTAAGGCGTGTAGAGGGGAGCAGGAGGAGGGAGAAGAATGGAAAAAAGGAGGAGGAAGAAGGAAGGAATGGAGAAGAAAAAAAAGTTAAGAAAACAATGCTTAATTTCCAGTGTTATCCAGGTATTGTGTGTGTGTGTGTGTGTGTGTGTGTGTGTGTGTGTGTGTGTGTGTGTGTGTGTGTGTGTGTGTGTGTGCGCGTGCGTGCTTGCGTGTGGGCGCGCGTGCGCCTCACTACCCCAAGACAGTTCACCCCCCCTCCACTTTCCTCTCCAACCTGCTCTTCCCTGCCACCTCCCTACTCTCTACCTGCGTCTTCCCTTCTCATCTTTACCTCTTCTTCCTTCCTCTCCCCTGCCTGTGTGTGTGTGTGTGTGTGTGTGTGTGTGTGTGTGTGTGTGTGTGTGTGTGTGTTGGGATAGTGGAATGTAACCGTATTACTACCACCACCACCACCACCACTACTACTACTGCTGCTGCTGCTACTGCTGCTGCTGCTGCTGCTGCTGCTGCTGCTGCTGCTGCTGCTTCTACTACTACTACTACTACTACTACTACTACTACTAGTACTAGTACTTTTTTTTTCTACTACAAAGAATAATACCTCCACCCCATGTTTATTGATATGTCAATTAGGGGCTCCATTACTTGGAGGTCATTAGCCCCAGCTCCCGCTAATGCTACTACTACTACTACTACTACTACTACTACTACTACTACTACTACTACTACTACTACTACTACTTCTTCTTCTACTACTACTACTACTACTTCTTCTCCTACTACTACTACTACTACTACTACTACTACTACTACTACTACTACTACTACTACTACTACTACTACTTCTACTACTACTACTACTACTTCTACTACTACTACTACTTCTACTACTACTACTTCTTCTACTACTACTACTACTACTACTACTACTACTACTACTACTACTACTACTACTACTACTGTTGCTGCTGCTGCTGCTGCAGCTACTACTATTACTACTACTACAAATATTATAATTGTAAGCGCCGTCAAGAGCATTTTAAATTTGGCGCTTGAATTGATGCTTTGTGGCAACTTTACCAATTACAGTAATAATGGCTTCCATTTAAGTTTAGCAAGATTACACTTATTTTATATTACTATAGTTTAACGTGAGACTGGTTGGTGTACATTATTGGCAAGGGAAGAATATTTGTTGATTGATGGGTGTGTAGGAGTGCCACACCTGGGTGTGTAGCCAAGGAAGGGGCAGTGTTTGAAAGGCACTCGTTTACTGCTGCCTTATCTAACCTGAATTTTACCTGAATCAGACGGTGACACGGGCCAGGGCTGCCTCTGTGTGCTGGTGCAAAGTTGGTGCCTGCCAGAAGGCGCCTAGGGAGTCCAGGCGCCGCTCATAAGGACCAGGAAGGATTATAATCTTGGTGAGTGAGGCACCCCACTACGGACTTGTAGTTTCCACAGTTTCTTTTATAGAGACGCCATCTTGTAGTGCGCAGTGACTTCGGTATATATATACGTGTGAATATTCTATTATACCATTGTGTTTTGTGTACCATTTATGTTTATAGGATAGGAAAACAATATTACAGAAACAACCAACGCACGTCAGGTGATCGGGGGCGACGAGGGGTAGCAGCACCAGCCCCGTGGTAAACTAATTTCGGATCACCTGAAGATCCGCCACCCCAGCCGCACTCGGGGTGGCAGATCTTCAGGTGAGACAATCTGGGGTGGCGGATCTTCAGGTGATCCCATACTTTTAATGAAGTAAACTTTTTTCTGCATTTTTTATATCCACTCAGTTTTTTAATGCGTTCATGTTGTTAGGTTAGGTTAGGTTAGGTTAGGTAACCTAACCTAACCTAACCTAACCAAGTGAGAGAGTCTGGGGTGGCGGATCTTCAGGTGATCCCTGTGGGGTGGCGGATCTTCAGGTGATCCCTAATTTCCTTTTTATCTGTTCATATAAAACAAGCCCAGAGACCATGTTCGATAGGGACTGTGCAGTGTGCTAACATGAGGTTACGAAGAGAATTAGGGCGACTCCTGCCAGTGCCAGCGGCAGGAGTTTATTTCTTGTGTTGATGGGAGTGGACCTGCAGTGCTGCGGGTTGGTTACTGGCTACGAGCGTTTTTAAATTTTTTTTCTTTCCTATTGTGGTGTTTTCTAGTGACGAGTCTAGAACGGTATTCGAGGAGAGAGCAGTGGTGAAGTCTATAACTCAGTTCTCTCTTTCTCCCTCCAGTAATGGTCGGCTCGGGACGGGACAACACATGCCACCTACTGGCCAATGTTCACGCTGGGTGGGCCACTTCTGAAGACGCAGAGGTGGTGGTGCCGGTGCGTGGTGATTACCACTACGGGTGTGACGGCTTCCATGGCAAGGTAAGAGGTGATGTACGAGTATTGTTATTGTATTGTGGGCATCGTGTTTGGCTTTACTGTTCCAAAACTTCGTGAGAGTAGAGCTCGATGGGAGTCAATAGGGCGGAGCGAGTCGAGCCGGCACGGTGTTGCCACCACTCATGTTTACGTGTACAGAGTCTTCTCAGATGAAGTTGTCACTTCCCTGGGTGTCCTCTGTCCCAGCGGTGAACAGAAACTAAACAACGCGGTGGGTGAAAAGGTTAGGTGGGGAGCGTGTAGATGATAGCAGGGGAGGTGAAAAGATGACAGTTGTGACGACCTCGATGACAGGGTAGGTGGTGGCAGGGAGTGATGGAGTAGGTTGTGACAGGTGAGGTGAATACGTTTGTAAGGTTTCCTGTTTTGCTTTCGTGATATTGTTAATTCTAGTTTTTAAAATTTCACTTATTTCTCTTCATGAACTGTTTCAAAATAATCGTAAAAAT
>NC_087157.1:33620615-33630615 GCF_035594125.1 Scylla paramamosain
GTGGTAGTAAATAGTAGTAGTAGTAGTAGTAGTAGTAGTAGTAGTAGTAGTAGTAGTAGTAGTAGTAGTCACGAAAAAAGACTTCCCTAACAATGACAATCTGTCCACACACACACACACACACACACACACACACACACACACACACACACACACACACACACACACACACGAGGTACAGAAGCATGGAATTCAACACAATTTTCCCATACCTGCGTTTTTTAATTCTTTTCACGCAACACCTGTCGAGGGAAACTCATTAACAGGTGGCCAGTGTTGCGCCGCGCCAGGTGAGAGGAAGGAGGAGAGGGGAAGGGGAAGAGGGGAAGGGGAAAGCTGATGAAAAGGGAGAAAAGGAGAGAGGAGAGGGGAAAGTAGACAGGACTGAGAAGAGAATAGGAAAATTGAGGAAAGGGAGGAGAAAAGAGAGGTAGAAAAAGGAAGAAAAGGGAAAGAAAGGGGAAATGAGGAAGGGAAGGAGGAATAAAAGGTAGAGGGGATTATTTTCAAGGTATTAATGGATGGGGAAAGAGAAAGGGGAAGGGGAGGGAAAGAGAGGAATAGGAAGAGAGAAAGGAGGGAAATGGGAAGGACAGGAAGCGAAAGGAGAAGAAAGGAATAGGAAGGAAGTAGGGGAGGGGTGAAGGCAACACACACACACACACACACACACACACACACACACACACACACACAGGCAACAAGCTAACACCCGTGAGATTATTTCCACGTTTTTTCGCCGGTACAAATTTAATAAAAGCGACAATTAGTCCAAATTTAGTGAGGCATTAACTTATTACATCAGTCCGGGGCGTGACAAGCAAGGCTGGATGGCTAGCTAGCAGGCTGGCTGGCTGGCTGGTTGGCTGGCTGTGACGGGGACAGTAATGATGATGGTCGTAGTAATAGTAGTAGTAGTGGAGTTTATAGTTGTAGTAGTAGTAGTAGTAACACTCCCCCAAACATGTCAGATGACCTCGTGCACAAAGGGTTAAGTTAGACAAGACAAGATTTCACGTGTTTGGTCTCACTGCAAGAACAAACACATAGGGGAGAGTTGCCAGCCCCGCCTCTCTCTCTCTCTCTCTCTCTCTCTCTCTCTCTCTCTCTCTCTCTCTCTCTCTCTCTCTCTCTCTCTCTCTCTCTCTCTCTCTCTCTCTCTCTCTCTCTCTCCCCCTTTAATATGAATTGCATTAACATTGCCACCACTATTAATACGTTATGGGGCCTGTGACACTGTAATGAATAGATGAATACGAGTAAGTAAACATACAGCTTGATAGCAAAATAAGACATACATACATGAATTGCATTAACTGCATCACCATTATCAGTACAATATGTGACCTGCAACACGTTAATGAATAGATCAATACTGATAATTAAACATGTAACTAAGAATTGAATTAACATTAGCACCACTGCCAATATATTATGGAAGTTATGACACGATAATAGATAGATAACTGAATAGATAAATGTAAATAAGGAAATATATAACTAAGTAAACAAAAAATGACGTGCATAATTACGTAAACAAAATATAAACAAGGAGACCAGTAAACAAATAAATATTCAGTAGATTAGTGGCATCACAAACAAATGACAAACTAAGCAAACAAACAAATAAACGTAATCAAGAGGCTTATTATTTTTTTAGGCCTAAGCGAAGGTAGGCCTCTTTGGCACACCTTTTTATCCTTTTCTTTTTTTTTTGGTAATTAATTTCTCATCTTTTCTTTTGATTTACTTTTTTGTCCATGTTTTGTAACTCTTGGCATGTTTTCATATAGTGCAGAGAGAGAGAGAGAGAGAGAGAGAGAGAGAGAGAGAGAGAGAGAGAGAGAGAGAGAGAGAGAGAGAGAGAGAGACCGCCACGGAAATTGAAGTATTAGTCTATCTTTTTTTTTTTTTGTTGAGGGGAAGAGTTGTGGGGTGGAAGGACACACACACACACACACACACACACACACACACACACACACACACACACACACACACACACACACACACACACACACACACACACACACACACACGACTTTTTTCCACACCACCATCGAGGTAAAAGTCAAGACATGTTGGTGGCTTTCACTGTTCGGGTAACAACTCATGGGGGGTCAAGTAAGGATACCGTATTAGCCTTTTCTTCCAAAAAAAATACTTATTTACTGAGAAAATAAGCTCTTTTCCTCGGGTGTGACGAGAGCGAGCGGGAGAGAAATTTTAGAGAGATCAGAAGACAGGCGTTCTGTGGGTTCCCTGCGTGAGCTGTTTACTTCTTGAAGGGTTGGACGTCTATGAAAAGACGTGGAAAAGTGCAGGGTGATACCATCAGCGGAGTGGATAGGACAAGAAGTTTGGTTTAGATCATTGATAAATAATAGGAAGAGAGTGGGTGACAGGACAGAACTCTGAGGAACACCACAATTAATAGATTTAGGAGAAGAACAGTGACCGTCTACCACAGCAGCAATAGAATGATCAGAAAGGAAAATGGAGATGAAGTTACAGAGAGAAGAACAGAAGCCGTAGGAGGATAGTTTGGAAATCAAAGCTTTGTGCCAGATTCTATCAAAAGCTTGATATGTCTAAGTCAACAGCAAAAGTTTCACCAAAATCTCTAAAAGAGGATGACTAAGAATCAGTAAGGAAAGCCAGATCACCAGTAGAGCGGCCTTGACGGAACCCATACTGGCGATCAGATAGAAGGTTGTGAAGTGATAGATGTTTAAGAATCTTCCTGTTGAGGATAGATTCAAAAACTTTAGATAGGCAGGAAATTAAAGCAATAGGACGGTAGTTTGAGGGATTAGAACCTTCACCCTTTTTAGGAACAGGCTGAATGTAGGCAAACTTCCAGCAAGAAGGAAAGGTAGATGTTGACAGACAGAGTTGAAAGAGTTTTTACTAGGTAAGATGCTAGCACGGAGGTGCAGTTTCGGAGAACAATAGGAGGGATCCCATCAGGTCCATAAGCCTTCCGAGGGTTTAGGCCAGCGAGGGCATGGAAAACATCTGTGCAAAGAATTTTAATAGGTAGTAGTCAGAGTCAGAGGGTGGAGGAGAGGGAGGAACAAGCCCTGAACCGTCCAAGGTAGAATTTTTAACAAAGGTTTGAACGAAGAGTTCAGCTTTACCATCTGGTTGAAATAAAGGAGGGAAAGAAGAAGAAGCAAAGTTATTGGAGATATTTTTGGCTAGATGCCAGAAGTCACGAGAGGAGTTAGATCTTGAAAGATATCTATGTATGAATGTATGAACGAATGTATAAAGATTTTAGAAGATGGAAAGATAAGCGAAAGTAAGAAAAGAGAGAAGACATTTTTTCCTGGCCACGAGAAATTTGTTAGTAGTCATGTGTGGCCAGGGGAGAGTTGTCCAGGGTAGGTTTGGTCGTCATCAGGTTTGGCAGGGAGAAATTTGGTCGTCGTCGTCAGGATTGTCCAGGGTAAGCTTGGTTCGTCATCAGGTGTGGCCAGGGGAGATTTGGCCTACGTTTAGTCATCATCAGGTGTGGCCAGGGGAGATTTGGCCTACGTTTAGTCATCATCAGGTGTGGCCAGGGGAGATTTGGCCTACGTTTAGTCATCATCAGGTGTGGCCAGGGGAGATTTGGCCTACGTTTAGTCATCATCAGGTTTAGTCATCATCAGGTTTGGCCAGGGGAGATTTGGCCTACGTTTAGTCATCATCAGGTTTAGTCATCATCAGGTTTGGCCAGGGGAGATTTGGCCTACGTTTAGTCATCATCAGGTTTAGTCATCATCAGGTGTGGCCAGGGGAGATTTGGCCTACGTTTAGTCATCATCAGGTTTGGCCAGGGGAGATTTGGCCTACGTTTAGTCATCATCAGGTTTAGTCATCATCAGGTTTGGCCAGGGGAGATTTGGCCTACGTTTAGTCATCATCAGGTTTAGTCATCATCAGGTTTGGCCAGGGTAGATTTGGCCTACGTTTAGTCATCATCAGGTTTAGTCATCATCAGGTTTGGCCAGGGGAGATTTGGCCTACGTTTAGTCATCATCAGGTTTAGTCATCATCAGGTGTGGCCAGGGGAGATTTGGCCTACGTTTAGTCATCATCAGGTTTGGCCAGGGGAGATTTGGCCTACGTTTAGTCATCATCAGGTTTAGTCATCATCAGGTTTGGCCAGGGGAGATTTGGCCTACGTTTAGTCATCATCAGGTTTAGTCATCATCAGGTTTGGCCAGGGGAGATTTGGCCTACGTTTAGTCATCATCAGGTTTAGTCATCATCAGGTGTGGCCAGGGGAGATTTGGCCTACGTTTAGTCATCATCAGGTTTAGTCATCATCAGGTTTGGCCAGGGGAGATTTGGCCTACGTTTAGTCATCATCAGGTTTAGTCATCATCAGGTGTGGCCAGGGGAGATTTGGCCTACGTTTAGTCATCATCAGATGTGGCCAGGGGAGAAATGGCCTGCGTTTAGTCATCATCAGGTTTAGTCATAATTAGGTGTGGCCAGGGGAGGTTTGGCCTTCGTTTAGTCATCATCAGGTGTGGCCAGGGGAGATTTGGCCTACGTTTAGTCATCATCAGGTTTGGTCATCATCAGGTGTGGCCAGGGGAGATTTGGCCTACGTTTAGTCATCATCAGGTTTAGTCATAATTAGGTGTGGCCAGGGGAGATTTGGCCTACGTTAAGTCATGATCAGGTTTGGCCATGGGAGATTTGGCCTACGTTTAGTCATCATCAGGTTTGGTCATCATCAGGTTTGGCCAGGGGAGATTTGGCCTATGTTTAGTCATCATTAGGTGTGGCCAGGGGAGATTTGGCCTACGTTTAGTCATCATTAGGTGTGGCCAGGGGAGATTTGGCCTAAGATTTGTCATCATCAGGTTTGGTCGACGTCCTGTGTGGCCAGGGAAGATTTGGCCAGGATAGGTCAGGTGATGGGGGCAGCAGTCTCAGTCAGCGGGGCCTGGTTCCCTCATCAGGAGGAACTGTCCGATGGATTCGTCATCCTGGAATTGGCCCGTGATGAGCTGCAGTACGGGGAATTCTCCCTCGCACAGTTCGCCAGCGATGAACTGTACAGTGAGGGACTCCCCATCGAAATATTCGCCTGTGTAATACCGCCCCAGGTAATATTCGCCAGTTGGGGACTGGCTGTGGGAGTATTCAGGCGTATGGAATTTGGTCATGGGAGTCTTGGACTCGGGGCTCTTGGCTGTCTCATGTCGGGTGTTGTTGGCCTCGCAGGCAGGGTGCTCCAACACGGGAGCGTCGCCTTGCCCCTGGGCTGCTTTGTTCTTCTTGGCGCGCCAGCGCCGGGCCTGCTCCCGGCCCTTCCGGGCGGCCTCGGCTCTGCACCGGGCCACCCGCTTCTGCTCCTCGGTGAGCTGCTGGGTCTTGCTGTAGTCGAATCGTTCTCCGTAGAGTACCATTTTTAATCTGAGTTGTTTTATTTAATGATCGAAAAGATAACTGAAAATGGGAAAGTGTGAAAAACTAAGCAAGAGGATGAAAAGATAGTGAAGAGAATAAAAGATAAGGGAAAGTATAAGAACAGCAAGATAACAAAATGGAAAGCAGTAAACAAAGAGAACCAAAAAAATATAATGAATTAAGTCGAATAATAATATGAAAATAATTACGAAAGACTGAAAGAAAAAAAACATTATATGAACTCTAAAACAATTGTCGAAACAAACCTTCTAGGGCGTCTCCCGCTCTTTGAATCGACGAATCTTAAGACAGGAATTTACATGATATTTCTTAAACTTTATAATTTCAGGCCAGTAAAAGAACTTGGCATTTAGTTAAAGTAACTTATACGCAATTATGTCCCAAGGTTGGCACGAAGTGTGCAAATTAGCGAAGTGCAAGTCTTTATAAACACAAGGATTGAATACATCGGACGTGTCTGTTCATCAAACTATATAACTCATAGTCATCTACTTCATCTCACTACCTTCTCTCCTATATTGTTAATTTAAGCTTACTCAATTTCAACTTTAATTACTGTAATACTCATCATGCACATAATTTCCACTACATATTTTCTTATGCTAACTGACAATTTTAATATAATAATTACTCGTGTCTTCAGTAACTCACATTATATACTTTCGTCTAATAATTTCATCTATTTCAATAACCATGTATAATTTCATATTAATAACCAGTTTAAGAAGCCAAGATTCTTATCTTTTCATTTATAAATTTTACATATTTTCTCTAATATAAGGTCCATCAACTCATATTTTTCACAACATACATAACCCTCCACATATCACTATATACATTTTCTATATTTCAACATATGTCATAATTTTCCTAACAACAGTTATTCATTTCCTTGTTTGTTTTATTAATGTATATTTGTTCCTTCTAATTGATCACGTCCATATCAAATCTTCATAACTCATGTCTATACATTGTTCTTCATAATGACGTCAATACGAGTATATCCTCACTTATCTTTCTTTAAATACTGCTCCAATATTCCTCATTCATCAATTCCTCAATATTTGCCTCAATACATCACCTATAACCTTTTGTTTTCTTTTAATTCAATTACCTCAATATCTATTCCTTCATCAACCACATATTCTGTCACTTCAGAGTTCACTTCAGTATTATCTAATTCAAGATATATATTTTTCCTTAAAACTCTAATCATCCACATATATTTTTTTCATGATATACCATACTAGCCTCCTACATTATAAAACACCATTATACATTCTTTGCCCGGGATTTCATTCATATCACCATCAGCCAGCAATATTAACTGTCACCTGATAATTTTCTGCTGCTATAAGAGGTCTTACACATAATCAACAACCCGCAACAGAAACCATAAGGTGGGTACTTACACACAGGCTCTCCTCACTTGAAATTATTATTAGCAACAAGCAGGCAGTAACCTTCTCAATAGTGCACCATTTTAATTAAGCCATATTTTAGCTTTCCTCTCAACAAGTAAGATTTTCAGTTGTTCAGAAGAGCAATATTATATAAAACATCATTACATTAACATCTTTTATTCATCATTATTTTCCTTGTCATGGTTAGTTGTTATTTAGCATATTTCTGTTTTTTGTTACTAGCATTACAAGTATTATTGCTGTTATTATGACTAAATTTCATTATTCTCCGTTTATTATTATTACTATTACTATTATTAATGGTTATAATTATTCTCAACTTTATTATCATTATTATTAACATTATTATTGTTATTATTATATTTATTGCTGTTATCAATATTATCTTTTCATCATGTCATCATCATTATTATTATTACCATTATCTAATTATTATTTTTATTATTACCATGTTGCCTTTTTATCAATGACATAGTCTCAGAATGTGTGTTCTTACTATAAACAGACCATCAAGCTGTCCTCTCTCAACACACAATCACACAATTTACCGATTTAAGTAGCTGAATAAGTTACAGTTTCACATATCAATTGTTAACATTATATCCTCGGCAGTGATACTAAATTTTACACTCATTATCGTTACTCTAAATGCGCTACTTCTAATCTTCTCTGAATGCATATAACTTCATTAGCTACCTGATATATATAAGTATTAGATTCAATAACAACAATAGTGATATTCTTTAATGACTAGCCCGAGTTTTTCATTTTTATCCGGTCATTATGTTTGAAAGGCCATCCCTAAAAGTCTGTCATTATGGTGTGGTCTGCATCAACATCTTTATCAGTATCCGTTGTACTGTACAAAATAAATAATGGACAATGTTGCGCTTCCAACTCAATGAACTTGTTTTTTTTATGATACATGACATTGTATTCACAGTCTATATCCACTCGAGATTTCTTTCATCTCTTGCATCTGTTCATAACTCCTATATTCTCTATACTTATTTCCTCTTTTCTCATATATTAATAACTATCTGTGCTCGGTATTTCCTTCATTTCCTCCCAGATACTTCTCTACGCATCATATCCTTCAGCTCTTCCTGCAAATTTCTATCCTCATCACTACCTTGGACTACTCTATTTTCATTTTCATCTTTCTCATTACATTCATTAATATTTCCAATTTCACTAGTAAATTTTCACTAGTAAATTTTCACTAGTAAACTGTAGCAATTATTATGTATATTCTCACTTACTTGCCATTTTCAGTAATATTTTCGTAATTTGCTGTATGCATATCCTCTTTCAGGCAGTAATATAAAAGTTAAACTCCAGGGTCCAGATGACAACCATTTGGTTGCGTGTACCAGCATTGCTTCAACAATGTTACCTCACTCAACCTCCTCTCAACAGTAAGCTTTCGTATCTTCTATATTATAATTGTTACAAGTATTTCCGTAATAATTATCTGAAACAATTTTGTGGCTTTGAACTAACAGCCTTCGTTGGTAACACATTAATTTCATGCCATCTTCATTTATGAGATGACTTAATCAGTGTATAGTTTACTACGCCTGCACATCACAATGTATGCGAACGCATTTTATCCACGGGCTCTATTTCATCATTTTCATCCTTTAACCTCACTCTTGTCTTCCCTTCTGCTTCCCTCAACTGGTGTTCTCCATGCTCTTTTAACAGACTTAAATCGAAGTCTTCAAATGCACGTACCCCTTTCGCAGCAATCTATACAAAAACGAACATTTGCTGGTTGTCTAACACACACACACACACACACACACACACACACACACACACACACACACACACAGACGTAGCCTCTCCTAGCACTACAGATCGTCCCTCCACTAAGCAGTACTGGTGTTCTTTGTCTCATGCACCGCGGGGACCAAGAAGGGGGAAACCTGCGTGCTTGTGTTCAGTAACAGTGAGTGTGTTTGTGTGTGTGCGTGTGGCTCATGAATTTTACAAAGGACGCGATGTGCTTGTTGTAGCGATCGCTGGCTTCGCGCGCGCGCGCGCGCGCGCGCGTGTGTGTGTGTGTGTGTGTGTGTGTGTGTGTGTGTGTGTGTGTGTGTGTGTGTGTGTGTTTGATCAATACACTATCTATCTATCTGTCTATCTATCTATCTATCTATCTATCTATCTATCTATCTATCTATCTATTAATTTGTCTATCTTTCCATCTATGTATCTGTCAATCTATGTCTGTTTACCTGTTTTATTTTTGTATTTCTCTCTCTCTCTCTCTCTCTCTCTCTCTCTCTCTCTCTCTCTCTCTCTCTCTCTCTCTCTCTCTCTCTCTCTCTCTCTCTCTCTCTCACTGCCGGGGACCTCAGGGACTTTCATAGGCAAGTTTGTAATTGTTTACCTCTTAGGCCTACTGCTGTGTGTTTCTGACCTTCTCCTCCTCCTACTCCTCCTCCTCCTCCTCCTCCTTCTCTTCCTCCTCCTCCTCCTTCTCTTCGTCTTCGTCTTCTATTCTTTCACTTTTGATTTTTCTGTCTCCTCTCATTATTTCCTTCTTCTTCTTCTTCTTCTTCTTCTTCTTCTTCTTCTTCTTCTTCTTCTTCTTCTTCTTCTTCTTCTTCTTCTTCTTGATCTTGATCTTGATCTTGATGGTACAGGTGGCACAGGATCACTCCTGAGCCAGGCCTTTGGATCGGCAACTCCTGTAGAAGAAGGAAAAAAAAAGAGAAACGAACAGCATCCTCTATCCTAATTGTTCATACACCTGGCATGCCACATTCTCTCCAGAAACTCTTTCACCGCCTCAATCATCCTTTCATTCGCCTATCTACACAGTCCCAGCAACAACACCATCCATTCCTTTCCTGTTTTCTCCACTCTTTCATCCCTATCATGCCCTAACTCATTCAGTATCACTTGCATCATCTCATTCCTGTCTCTGGCATACTTCACACACTCCAGCACCACATGTTCCACCGTCTCATCCTCTCCCATGTCACACATCTGACACACTTTGCTGCGGGACTCAGACCACCTGTAACTCCTTGCATTCACATCCATACACTGTGCCCTCGCTCGGAAGAGAAGATCACCGCCCAGGCTTCCATCATACCACCTTTCATACCTCGGGGCATCTTTCTCCTTGT
>NC_087157.1:33635615-33645615 GCF_035594125.1 Scylla paramamosain
ACGAATGAAGTTGAGTAGTGACTTGTTGACAGACTGACAGACTGACTGCCTGACTGAACGAACGCGAATGAGACAAGTGAAACGCTGAATGGCTATCTGTCTGTCTGTCTGTCTGTCTGTTTGGGTGTCTGTCAAATTAATAGGCAGACTAACTAACTGGCTTGCTGGTACAATAACTCTTAAGGAGAACCATTTAGTGCTGGTTCGATCCCCCTGACAAACACCCTCATCCCTCCCCTCTCCTCTCCTCCCCTCACCTTCCATCTTTCTCTCTCTCTCTCTCTCTCTCTCTCTCTCTCTCTCTCTCTCTCTCTCTTTCCCCATCAACCCCCTTCAATCTCTTTAACCACCCCCCTTAACTTCCCATAACCACCCCTTGTTAAAGTCAAAGGTTGTTGTTGTTGTTGTTGTTGTTGTTGTTGTTGTTGTTTCACCACCATCACATACATTATCTTTCTTTCCTCTAGTTCTCCCATCACTCCTTCCCTTCTCTTCTCTCCTCTTCCATCTCCTCCTTTCTTCCCCTTCCTTTACATCCCTCCTCCTATCATCTATCCATCCTTTTCTTCTCTTCCATCTCCTTTACTTAATTTCCCATACCTTTTTCCTCTGGCAATCTGTTATTATCACATGTTCCTTCCTCCTCCTCTTCCTCCTTTCTTCCTTCTTCCTCTCTCCTCTCCTTCCTCCTTCCTCCTTCTCTCCATGATGTAATGCCTTAATTTGGCCTGGTCTGTGGGGCTGAGGATAATTGTTAGAGAGAGAGAGAGAGAGAGAGAGAGAGAGAGAGAGAGAGAGAGAGAGAGAGAGAGAGAGATTCCTGCACCCCATATCCACGAAGTACAACCCTGTGTGCACGAGTAACCTGCACCTGGCAACATGTCGACTACTGAAGATATTAAGCTTATGTTGGAGATGCAGCAAAAAAAACTGCAATGAGTCAACTGAAATGTTACTGCAGGACTTAACAACTAGAAAGAGACAACTTGATTCCCGAAACTCCGATCTCATTGGTTCCCTTCACACAAAGCGTAGCTGAAGACCTGAAAAGTGAAAACAAGTCATTGAAAGGTGAAGAGTCAACCCTGAAGAAAGAAATAGCCAAGAAGTCTGACATGGAGGATAACATGCACAAACTGACTGGCAGGATAGACTATGAAGAAGATTACTCTAGAGGAAACAATCTTCGCTTCACCGGGGTAGATGAAACGCCAAACGAGACTTGGGAGGTGACGCAAGACAAGGTTCAGCGCCTGCTTCGAGACCCTGCTAAAGGTCGGGACAGTCCAGTCGAAGAGAGCTCATTGAGTGGGGTATGACTTAATTGGTATTGATCATAATCACACGTTAACACTGAATGAGTAGCAAATCTGAGTATAAATTCAGTGATGACTTAATTGATTCACGTGCTTTACAAGACATTGAGTCAAATCTCTTGAATAATATTGCATTACCTTCTGAACATTTTTTGCAAGATGACTTCATATCATTATTATTATGTTTATCCTTTACAGGCTCGCTACAAGAAAGCTGCGTCCACTCAAGCCGCGTCTCTCGCCTCTCCTCTCCCTTACCTAGCTCAGCCCAGCGCCACGTTAGTCACTCCTCTCCCTTACCCAGCCCAGCCCAGCGCCACGCTAGTCACTCCTCTCCTGCAGAAGGAAGGAAGGAAGGTAAGAAGGAAGGTAGTGATCTAATGAGTAGTGGTAGTAGTAGTAGTAGTAGTAGTAGTAGGAGTAGTGGTTGATATTCTTGTTATTCTTATATTTTACCACCACACACACACACACACACACACACACACACACACACACACACACACACACACAGAGAGAGAGAGAGAGAGAGAGAGAGAGAGAGAGAGAGAGAGAGAGAGAGAGAGAGAGAGAGAGAGAGAGAGAGAGAGCAGGCAGGTTTAATGAGGAAGAATGTGTTAGTAAGTTATTTGTAGTTTTAATGAATTTTTACTTAATTGCTGTTAGACTGAGAAGGGAAAATAAAAGAAAAGGCAAGAGCAAGGAAAAGAAAGGACGAAGAAAGTAGAAAGGGAGAAGAGAAAGGTGAAGATAAAGAAGGGAAATAGGGAAAAATGCAGATATTCAAGACAAAACGAAGGAAAACAAACTGAAAGGAAATAAGTAACACAGAAATAGGACTAAAGAAATAGAGATGTAAAAAAAACACTGAAAAATAAAGGAAAGGGGAAAAGGAAAGAGGGAGAGAGAAAAGAAGACTAAACATTGAAGAGAGAGATGAAAAGGAAGGAAGAAAGGAAGGAAGGAATGAAGGAAGTAAAGAAAAAGGGGGAAGGAAACAAGAAGGAAAAGAGAAGGGATAATATTGAAGGAAGGAAGGAAAAATAAAGGGGAAGAGACAAATGAAAAGAAGGAAAATATTGAAGGAAGGAAGGAAGGAAGGAAGGAAAAGAAAGATTTTATTGAAAGGCGTGGTAGTGATTGTGGAGAAGGACTGAGGAGGAGGAGGAGGAGGAGGAGGAGGAGGAGGAGGAGGAGGAGGAGGAGGAGGAGGAGGGGGGTTGTTATGCATAGATGAGTAGTATTGGAGGTGTTTTGATGAGAGAGAGAGAGAGAGAGAGAGAGAGAGAGAGAGAGAGAGAGAGAGAGAGAGAGAGAGAGAGAGAGAGAGAGAAGGGGGGAGAAGAAGAAAGGAGTAAAGGCTGTACATTGCAGTGTCCCTCCTCCTCCTCCTCCTCCTCCTCCTCCTCCTCCTCCTCCTCCTCCTCCTCCTCCTCCTCCTCTTCCTCCTCCTCCTCCTCCTCCTCCTCTCAGTCCACAAAAAAATTAGTGGGAGAAGTGAATGTATTGAACGTTGGTGTGTGTGTGTGTGTGTGTGTGTGTGTGTGTGTGTGTGTGTATTAATGGGAAGAGTGCGAAGAAATACAGAATGAGGAGAAGGAGGAGAAGGAAGGAGGAGGAGGAGGAGGAGGAGAGCACAAAAGGAAAGCAAAGTAAGAAGAAGAAAAATAGAGAAAGAGGAAGAGGAGGAGGAGGAGGAGAAGAAGAAGAAGACGATGAAGAAGAAGAAGAACAAGAAGAACAAGAAGAACAAGAAGATATTAGAGGAGAACTGAAAAAAACAAGAAATAAGAAAGACTAAGAACTAGAGAGAGAGAGAGAGAGAGAGAGAGAGAGAGAGAGAGAGAGAGAGAGAGAGAGAGAGAGAGAGAGAGAGAGAGAGGGAGAGAGCGGATCATTGTGAGAGGCAAGGAGGGAGACTGTGCACCTGAAGCTCATTTTCCTGGATTAATTAATGCACAACACACCTGCAGGGGCGCCTCATTACACCTGTATGTCTGTGTGTGTGTGTGTGTGTGTGTGTGTGTGTGTGTGTGTGTGTGGTTTCCTATTCCACTTTCCTTCTTTCTTTCTTTGTTTTCTTTCTATTTTCCTTCTCCCTTTCTTTCCTTTCCTTCTTTCCCTAATTGTCAGTCACTGGTACGAACAGTTTAGCTGATAGTTTGTTTTTCCTTTGTGTTCTTCCTTGTTCACTCTCAGATTATTATTATTATTATTATTTGTGTGTTTTTTTCTTTCTTTTCTTCTTCTCTTCTCTCCTTTCCTTTCCTTCTTTTATTCTTTGTGTTTTTCTCTCTCTTCACCATTCTCAAGATTTTACTTATGTTTATTACTCTCCCTCTTTCCATTCCTTCTCTCCTCTTCCTCCCTCCTCCTCCTCTTCCTCCTCCTCCTCTTCCTCCTCCTCCTCCTCTCTTTCCACCTCCTTTGACCTCCATTCACCTCGTCTTCCACATAATCCACTTTCGTTCACTCCTCTCCTTCACCCTCCCTCTCACTTCCACCTCTCACCTACTCTCTCTCTCTCTCTCTCTCTCTCTCTCTCTCTCTCTCTCTCTCTCTCTCTCTCTCTCTCTCTGTCTCTCTCTCTCTCGTTTATTTTTTTCTGGTATCGTTTTTATATTTTCTTCCTTTTCCTTCCTTCCTTCCTTCTTTCCTTCAGTCCTTCCTTCCTTCCTTCCTTCCTTCCTTCCTTTCTTCCTCCTTTCTTTTACCTTATTTCCTTCCTTCCTTCCTTCCTTCCTTCCTTCCTTCCTTCCTTCCTTCCTTCCTTCCTTCCTTCCTTCCTTCCTTCCTTCCTTCCTTCCTTCCTTCCTTTCTTCCTTCCTTCCTGTTGTATATAGAGAGAGACATCCCCCTTTTTTTCTCTCTCTCCCTTCCCCTCTCCCTCTCACCATTCCTTCTCCTCTTCCCTTCCTCTCACTCTTGTCATCTCCCTTTTTTTCAACCTTTTTCACTTGTTAATTTTTACTCTCACTTTGCAGTACTAGTTCTCTCCCTTCCCCTCTCCCCTTTCCCTCTTCCCCTTCCCTCCCCTTCCTTCCCCCTATTTCCTTCCTCTTCCTCCTCTGCTTTCATTTTTCCCTCCCTTTCTTTCCTTCTCCTTCCTCTCCCTTCCTTCTCCTTTCCGTTTTCTCTTCTTTTCCCTCCCATTTTCTCTATTTCCATTTCTTTTCTCCTTTTCTTTTCTTCTCACCTCTCGTATCTCTATTCTTTCCTTCTTCTCCTTTCTTCCTCTTCCTTTCTCTCTTCCTCCATTCTTCTCCCCTTCCCTCTTCCCTCACTTTTTTTCCAACTTCTCCCCTTCATTCACCTCTTTCCTCTCTTCCTCTCTCTCTCTCTCTCTCTCTCTCTCTCTCTCTCTCTCTCTCTCTCTCTCTCTCTCTCTCTCTCTCTCTCTCTCTCTTTTCCCATCCATCACCCTTTCTATCCTTTCCTCCTCCCTTCTCTCTATTCCCCTCCCCTTCCCCTCCCCTTCCCCTCCCCTTCCCCTCAGCAACACAAGTCCAATGTTATTACTTGGCACAAATCAATAAGACCCTCTCCCCACCCCCCTACCCTTCCCCTTCCCTCCCCTCTCCCTTCCCTCTCCCTTCCCACCTTCCTTCCTACCTCCTCCTCCGCCCTCGTACCTACCTGCCTCTCTCTCTCTCTCTCTCTCTCTCTCTCTCTCTCTCTCTCTCTCTCTCTCTCTCTCTCTCTCTCTCTCTCTCAAACGGGGAAGGGTGGTGCTACCAGAGAGAGAGAGAGAGAGAGAGAGAGAGAGAGAGAGAGAGAGAGAGAGAGAGAGAGAGAGAGAGAGAGAGAGAGAGAGAGAGAGATAGATAGATAGATAGATAGATAGATAGAGAGAGAGAGAGAGAGAGAGAGAGAGAGAGAGAGAGAGAGAGAGAGAGAGAGAGAGAGAGAGAGAGAGAGAGAGAGAGAGAGAGAGAGAGCAAAATTCGGCGTGTGACGTTCTACTGGCGGCGGGAGAGCGGGCGATCCTTACCTGGCCGCTTGGGAGAGAGAGAGAGAGAGTGCAGAGAGAGAGAGGGAGAGGGAGAGAGGGAGGAAGAGACGGAGGAAGGGAGGAAGGGAGAGGAGGGCCAGCGTTTGGGAGTTGAGGAGGGGGACAGGTGAGCGCAGGAGGAGGAGGAGGAGGAGGAGGAGGAGGAGGAGGAGGAGGAGAAGGGCCCATTACTACCACCAAAAGCCACCCTGCGAGGAGGAGGAGGAGGAGGAGGAGGAGGAGGAGGAGGAGGAGGAAGAAGAGGAGGAGGAAGAGGAGGAGGAGGAGGAGGAGGAAGAGGATGAGGAGGAGGAGGAGGGCACGGTACCACTACCAAAAGCCCAACCTCCCTTCCTCCCAACCGAGAGAATGAGGATGGAGAGGAGGAGGAGGAGGAGGAGGAGGAGGAGGAGGAGGAGGAGGAGGAGGAGGAGGAGGAGGAGGCACCGCGGCACTGGCACCTCCACCACCACTACCACCACCAGCACCACCACCACCAGCGGCCAGTCAGTCGTGCTTTGGGCGGTGGTGAGCCAAGACGCGCTCCCCTCTCGCGTCGCCCTCCCTCCCCTCCCCGCGCCGCCGCTACCTGTTGAGTGTAAGACTGTCCCGCGAGCTTGCTAGACGTGCCTACCTGCCTACCTACCTGTTCTGTTCTGTTCTGACTTAACTGCTGTGTATCTCTGCGTCTCTTTGCGTCTTTCAATGTGTGTTTCTTTCTGTCTCTCTGTGTTCGTATTTTTTTTTCTTTTTTTTTTTGTGTGTGTTGTTCTCGCTGTTTTATTTAAAAGGGCCTGGTGGAAGTTGTTGGGGTTTTCAATGGTGTTTTCAAAGAGGGTTTTCAAAGGAGGGTTTTCAAAAGGGTGGTTTTTTTTTTTAAGAGTTTTCAAAAGTTACTGGATTGTCAAAGTTGTTTATAAAGGGATTTTTTTCAGATTATTTTTTTTATCGTCTTTTTTTTTTTTTTATTTTATTTATTTTTTTTATGGGTGCTTTCAAAGAGGTCAGCCTTCAAGAGTGTTATGAATTGTGTGTTTTTTTTTCAGGGATATTTTCAGGAGTGTTTCAGGATTGCCTTCCCAAGTACTTTGCCTTATCTTCGCTGCTTCTAAGAGGCTCTACTGGAAGCTGTTGCGGGTTGTCTAGAGTCTTTTCAAGGGGGAGGTGGGTGGGTCGGTGGATTTCAATAGAGTTTTCATTATTATTTTTTTTCAAGGCTATTTAAAAAGTTACTGCGGTTATTAAGAGAGCTTTCAAAAGGGTAGGGTTTTCAAGGCTGTTTTCAAAAGTTGCTGTGGCTATCAAGGGCGTTTTCAAAAGGGTTTTCGACAATGGTTTCAGAAGTTACTAACGTTGTCAAGAGTATTTTCAGAGGGATGGTTTGCAAGAGTGTTCTAAAAAAGAGTTATCAAGAGTATTTCAAATGTGTTTTCAAGGGAGCTATCGAAAAATTACTGGGGTTATCAAGAGTGTTTTTAAGAGTGTCTTTCAGAGGGCTATGAGGAACATTTCCAGAGTGTTTCCAAGGCGGCTATCGGGAAAGCTACCGAGAGAGTTTGCAAGAGAATTTTCGTGATTCCAGGGGCAATTTAACGCGGCTTCTCCGTAAATGCGAAGAAAACACTGGGAAAAAAACTCTCTCTCTCTCTCTCTCTCTCTCTCTCTCTCTCTCTCTCTGCTTCTTTCTTTCTCTCCCCTTTTCCTTCCTATCTTCCTATCTCTTCCTCCTTGTCTCTCACTATCTTCTTTTCATCCTGTTTCCTTATCTCTCCGTCTCTCCATGTCTATCTTTCTCCTTATCTTTCCTCCCGTCTCTCTCTTCTCCTTGTCTCTTTCTTCATCTCCCTACCATCTTGTCTCTCCCTGTTTCCTGTCTCCCTTCTGTATCTTCGTTTCTTCCTTCCTTCGTTGTCTTTATCTTTCTGTTTCTCTTTCTTCCTGCCTGCCTTTCTCTGCCTAATAGTGTATCTCCTTGTCTCTCTTCTTTTATCTCTCTCCCATTCTCCCTTCCTGCTCCTGTCTCTTCTTTGTCTTACCTCTCTCTCTCTCTATCTCTATTTCAATGTCTTTTCCTCCATGCCTGGCTTTCTTTGTCTAAGTCTGTTTTTCTGTCTCTGCTCTCTCTAGTTACTCTTTCTGTCTCATTCTTTCTCTCTACCACTTTTTCTTTGTGCTTCTGTCTATTCCAATCGTTATTTTTCCCTTTTTTTATCTGCTGTCTTCAGTCTCTACCTGTTTTTCTTTGTATTCACCTTTCTCATTCTGTTCTTCGTTTCTTTTTCTGTCTCTCTCTCTTCCTTCCTCCCTTTCTGTTTAGCTTACTGTCTCGTTTTCCTTCTTTCTGTCAGTTTTTTTTTTCTCCTCCTTATCTCCTGTCTTTAGTTTCTACCTGTCTGTCTCTATTTGTCTATTTCACTCTATCTCTCTCTATTCACCTGTCCCCTGTCACATTACTCTCCTCTCATTGTCTCTTCCCCTCTTCTTTACTCTCATTCTTTCCCTCTCTTCTAATTTTCTCCCTTTCTCCATCCCTCTCCCTTTCTCTCCTCCCTCTTTTCTCCTTTCCTCCTGCTTTTTCCATCTCTTCCTATCCTTTTCTCCTTTTTTCCTTCCTTCACCATTTCTCTCCTTCCCTCTTCTCTTCCTTTCCCCCTTTTCCTTCCTTTCCTCTTCCCTTATTCTTCCTTTTTATTACTCTCTCTCTCTCTCTCTCTCTCTCTCTCTCTCTCTCTCTCTCTCTCTCTCTCTCTCTCTCTCTCTCTCTCTCTCTCCTTCTCTTTTGTTCTATCTCTCTCTCTCTGTGTCTCTGCTTGTTTGGGTACCTGCCTAATTGTTTATCTCTTGGTGTGCGTCTGCTAATTGCCTGCCTGTGTATCTGGTTATCTGTTCAATTATCTACTTCTGTGTGTGTTTAATGATCTATCTCTTTACCTGCTTAATTATTTTCCACCTTGCCTGCTCCATTTACTTATTCACCTACTGTCTGTTTCGCTAATTATCTGCCTGCTCATATGTTCAACTATGTCTTTGTTTTATGCAAGGGGGTTCTGGACAACAGCAACAACAATAATAATAAGATAAAAAATAATAATAAAATAAAAATGTAATAAAAGGCCCGCTGTGGTGCCAGTCCATAAAGAAAAGGCCAAAAAGGTTATCCGAAGTTGAATTGTTTTGAGAGCTTCTACTGAAAGAGGGGGAGTACTGGAGCGAGCAGGGACTTCCGGAGTTTACCTGTGAAGGGGATGAAATATTGTGATTACTAAGTGGATACTGGTTAACTCTTGCATTAGGGAGGTGGACAGAATACTGGTGAGAAAAAGGAGAGTGTTGTGCAGTGAGGCGGCTGGTGGAGGTGAAGCTTGCAGTTACAAAGACCAGAAAAGCAGGGAATTTCAGAGTTTACCAGTGAAGGGGATGAAAGAGTGTGAATACTGAGTGAATACTGGTTAACTCTTGCATTAGGTAGGTGGTAAGAGAAAAGAGAGGGTGTTGAGCTGTGAGGCCGCTGGTGGAGAAGCTTTCAGTTACAAACACCAAAAAAGCAGGGAATTTCAAAGTTTACCAGTGAAGGGGATGAAAGAGTGTGATTAAAGAATGATTACTGGTTAAGTCTTGCATTAGTGGGGTGGACAGAATACAGTTGAGAGAAAGGAGAAAGTGTTGCGCAGTGAGGCCGCTGGTGGAGGGAAAGATTGCAGTTACAAACATCAAAAAAGCAGGGAATTTCAGAGTTTACCAATGAAGGGGATGAAAGAGTGTGATTACTGAGTGAATACTAGTTAACTCTTGCATTAGGTAGGTGGACAGAATACGGTTGAGAGGAAGTGCAGTGAGGCCGCTGGGGGAGGGGAGGCATGCAGTTAACAAGATCAGAAGAGCAGTTAGCGTGAAAATAGCGGTGGAATATGGCGAGCGATGTAACGCTGCGGCGAAGAGAGAGAGAGAGAGAGAGAGAGAGAGAGAGAGAGAGAGAGAGAGAGAGAGAGAGAGAGAGAGAGAGAGAGAGAGAGAGAGAGATATTATTTACCTGGATACTGTTTATTTATTCACCTGTGCATCTACTTAATTATCTACTTGCTAATCTACCTGTTCTTCTCTTTTCTCCTTCATTGAATCCTCTGCTTCATCAACTCTCTCTCTCTCTCTCTCTCTCTCTCTCTCTCTCTCTCTCTCTCTCTCTCTCTCTCTCTCTCTCTCTCTCTCTCTCTCTCTCTCTCTCTCTCTCTCTCTCTCTCTCTCGGGTGGGTAAAGATGTGTTTCTCTCACTGCAACAATCTCCTCCTCCTCCTCTTGCTCCTCCTCCTCCTCCTCCTCCTCCTCCTCCTCCTCCTCCTCCTCCTCCTCCTCCTTGCACTCCAAATGCCTCTCAGATTTTTGCACACAGAATTAGACTTTCCTTATCTTTCTTCCTTTCTTTTTTCTTTCTCTTCTTTTTCTTCTCTTTTCCACTTTCTATTACCTTCGCCTACACACACACACACACACACACACACACACACTGACTCTCTCTCTCTCTCTCTCTCTCTCCATTAAGGGGAAAAACCGGTAATGGCTTTCCCCTCAAACATGTACGTTGGTAAAAGGAATTATGTGTGTGTGTGTGTGTGTGTGTGTGTGTGTGTGTGTGTGTGTGTGTGTGTGTGTGTGTGTGTGTCCCTTTTCTTCTTTTTATGTATTATCTTTCCCTACC
>NC_087157.1:33658115-33660615 GCF_035594125.1 Scylla paramamosain
CGCCTGACAGCCAAAAATGACAGGCCTTTGAAATACACAGATTCCTGAAACCATTTCCTCAGTTTCTTTCTTTAAAGGTGCCCGCGACGCAGCGGCCAGCTATAAATGACAGACTCTTGACGTGCTTGCATTCCTAAAGCTTGCTGAGAGAGAGAGAGAGAGAGAGAGAGAGAGAGAGAGAGAGAGAGAGAG
The DNA here is from genome assembly GCF_035594125.1 of Scylla paramamosain. NCBI lineage: Eukaryota > Metazoa > Arthropoda > Malacostraca > Decapoda > Portunidae > Scylla > Scylla paramamosain. Next base: position 33,658,308 of record NC_087157.1, read on the forward strand.
AGAGAGAGAGAGAGAGAGAGAGAGAGAGAGAGAGAGAGAGAGAGAGAGAGAGAGAGAGAGTGTGTGTCAAAAACGAAAGAGCATCACAATCCTTTCCGCAAAGAGCATTAGGGAAACAGTTTGATGTACATGAGCATTTGATACACACACACACACACACACACACACACACACACACACACACACACACACAGGGAGCTTTTGAAAGAAGATTAGCGAAATTTATGGACGGGAATGACTGATACAAATACGAGTATATAGATAGGCATGGCTTCTTAACAGAGGCTGGCACGTGTAGGCCTAATGGTTTCTTGCAGCTTATCAAATTCTGTATCTAGTAATCTTTGACTATATAATCCTTAAATTTGATATCTCCTTACGAGGAAAGGTAAACACACGCCGGAATTCACACCATCTATTAATACGATGTTGTGTTTTCTTATGTTCTTAGACAAAACATTACTATACATACGTTTATCAGTTTTGTACCTAGTAATTATTGACGATATCTCTTTACGAACAAAGGTAAACACACACAGGAATTGTCACTTCCTCCTAATACGGTGCTGTGTTTTCTTACATTCACAGACAGAGCGTACATCTATTTATCAGTTTTGTATCTAGAAATTCTTGACCTGAATAATTCCTATAGTTGATACCTCCCTTACGAAAAAAAAAAAATAAATAATTCATGGCGCTGGTCTCTCTTACGTACATTCACAGACAGAACACCACTAAACATCTATTCCTCACTTTTGTAACCGCTAATTCTTGACATGACAGCTCCTAGGCATGATAACTTCTTTACTTAATATCTCCACTTGACTAAGGAAGCTATTGAGCGAGAAATCCCTCTTACGATAAGCCATTGCCGAGGGAACGCGAGGCTGACGGAAACTCAATTTGGCTCAAAGAAACTTTCAGTAATGCTACCTAGTATTGCTGGCGCGGCGGCAGATCTGACAGGGCGGCGGCGCTCTGGCGGGGGAGGTTGTGGTGGTGGTGGAGGAGGGACGAGAAGGTGAATGAGAAAACGATAAGAATAGGAAGAGGTAATGATGGTGATGGTGATGAGAAGGTGATGATGGTAGAGGTGGAAGGGGAAGATGAAGAAGAGGAAGAGGATAACTTTATGGTGATGGAGGTGGGGATGAGTTGGTGGAGATGGTGGTGGAAGACGATGATAAAGGAGAAGAAAAAAAAGTGAGGTAAAAAAAAAAACATGGAGGAAGAGGAAAAAAAAAAGGTGATGAAAATGAAGACTAAAATGGCAATAACAAAAATAATACTGACAATAATAATAATAATAATAATGAAAAAAAAGACAAAAAAAAAGATGACGAAGATAATAAAAAACAACAGACAGAGAGAGAGAGAGAGAGAGAGAGAGAGAGAGAGAGAGAGAGAGAGAGAGAGAGAGAGAGAGAGAGAGAGAGAGAGAGAGAGAGAGAGAAAGAGACGCCAAGTAAAAGAAAAAAAAAAAAAAAAAAACACCCTTATCATCACCACATGTAACACCCCACACCGCAGGCCACCACCACTACCACAACACCACTACCACAACACCACTACCACAACAAACAAGGAGCGTGCCCGTCCTATGTCTAATCACGTCACGGCGCGCGGGAGACCGACTTCCCACCACCTTCTCCAGCATCGCCCGGCTAGTGTGAGCCGCGTCAGAACAATTGTGTTTCTGCCGCGCACGGGACGCTAATGAATGTAAAGGAATACAAAGGGGGGAAACAAGCGCCTAACACCTGTTGCTCTTTACTCAGGAGGAAGAGGAGGAGGAGGAGGAGGAGGAGGAGGAGGAGGAGGAGGAGGAGGAGGATGAAGGTTATATAGGAAGTTTTTCTTTAATAATGTAAATAACAACAAATATTCATGTTTTTCTTACGCTGTTTTGATTTTAATACTCTACAGTTGAGAGAGAGAGAGAGAGAGAGAGAGAGAGAGAGAGAGAGAGAGAGAGAGAGAGAGAGAGAGAGAGAGAGAGAGAGTGTCAAAAACGAAAGAGCATCACAATCCTTTCCGCAAAGAGCATTAGGGAAACAGTTTGATGTACATGAGCATTTGATACACACACACACACACACACACACACACACACACACACACACACACACACACACACACACACACACACACACACACACACACACAGGGAGCTTTTGAAAGAAGATTAGCGAAATTTATGGACGGGAATGACTGATACAAATATATAGATAGGCATGGCTTCTTAACAGAGGCTGGCACGTGTAGGCCTAATGGTTTCTTGCAGCTTATCAAATTCTGTATCTAGTAA
>NC_087157.1:33678115-33683115 GCF_035594125.1 Scylla paramamosain
AGAGAGAGAGAAATTGACAAAAGGGAAAAAAATCCAGAGCATAAAAAAAAAATGATGGTGTTGGCCGTGGTGGTGATGGTCGTGGTGGTGATGGTCGTGGTGGTGATGGTGGTGGTGGTGATGGTGGTTATAGTAGGTGGTGGTTCATAGTAGGGATGTTGGTTATAGTGCTGGTAGTAGTGATAGTGGGGAGGGTAGTGTTGTTGATGGTGGTGGTGGTGGTGGTGGTGGTGATGGTGGTGGTGGTGGTGGTAGTGGTGTAGGCTTAGTAAGTGTAACAGCAACCATCTTCATATTCCTCCGTGGACATTTCCCGCCCCCTGACATTTTCTTCCCCCCCCCCCGACAGTTTCCTTCACCCGTGACATATTCCTCTCTGGGTATTTCCCCTTGAGAAAAATTCTGCCCTTACTCAGAAGTCGAGTAACACACCCAAGGTTAGGTTAGGGTTAGGCTTGGTTAGGTTAGGTTAGGTGAGGGTAGGATAGGTTAGGTTAGGTTGTGTTAAGTTAGGTTAGGTTAGGTTAGGTTGGTTTAGGTTAGGTTAGGTTAGGCCTTGCTAATGATTAGGGCCGGTTACGTCAAGTCAGGTTAAATTACGTTAGGTTATGTTAGGTTAATAGTTAAATGAATAAGTATGAAGAGAAATAATCCTGAGGGGAGAAAAGTCCACGGGGAGGAAAAAAAAGTCATGCACTGGTGTAGTGAACTGCGGCAGGATTAATCACAGGAAGTCCCCAGGGGCGCGTCATTCACACACACACACACACACACACACACACACACACACACACACACACAGACAAACACACAAACCGCAGCGCCCTGATTACCTTAGAGGCGGGTCTCTGCAGCAGGGTTAGTAGCACCACGCCCTGCAGCCCTCACCACGCCTAACGAAGCGCCTCACGCCTCACGCACCGCTGCTGCAGGGGAGGGAGCTGCACCCCCCTGAGCCCTGTGATCGGTGGGGCGGCGGCGCGCGTTCCCACCACCCTAGGCCACCACACCAGCCTCGGCCACCACCGCACCTCGTGAAGTATTCAATGAGCTGAGAAATGCGTGCTTTAGGAATGTGTCTGGTGGCTAGCGGCTTGTGGCGAGACACGTAATGCTGAAGGAGGCGCTGCAGGAGGGTCGTGAAGTCTTTGTACGGAGTGTGGTGCAGTGTGTTAGTCTATGCAGGAGGGACATAAAGAGTGTTGGTCTTTAGAGGGAATGTTTGGGGTGTGCTAGCCTTTACAGAAATGGTTGGGTTGTGTTAGTCTTCACAGGGAGTATGTTGGAGTGTGTTAATATATGCAGGGAGTGTCTTGGATGTGTTGGAGTGTGTTAGCTTGAGTGTGTATGCATAAGTGTGTTAGATATATTGAAGTCTATGCAGGGAGTGTGTTGGGGTGTGTTGGAGTCTATAAAGAATTTATATATATATATATATATATATATATATATATATATATATATATATATATATATATATATATATATATATATATATATATATATATATATATATTTTTTTTTATCTAACCAGCACAGGCAACACTACTTTGATCGTGTGAACACAAAAGAACATAAGAACACATGAACATAAAAAAGAAAAACAAGGGAAGCTGCAATAATTCAACAGGCCTCCCCGCGGCTGTCCCTGTATAGAGCATGCATACCTATTTCTACCTGTAATCCCCATCCATAAATTTGCCTAATCTTTTAAAGCTCTATGTTGAATCGGCGCTGATATTTTTTTTATCATGACTTTGTAACTTTGCAATTTACAGATTTACAGTTTTATTTTGTTTTTTTATTTATTTATTTATCTACCTATTTATTTATTTATTTATTTATTATTATTATTCTTGAAGTGCTTTACTGAGTGACGCTGATGGATAGAACAAGGTGTGTGTGTGTGTGTGTGTGTGTGTGTGTGTGTGTGTGTGTGTGTGTGGTGAGGCGTGAATAGAAGGGAGATCACCAAAGCCATGTTCACCAGAGGACACACACACACACACACACACACACACACACACACACACACACACACACACACACACACACACACACACACACACACAGCATTATCGCAACGGGTGCAACATTTTGGTGTGTGTGTGTGTGTGTGTGTGTGTGTGTGTGTGTGTGTGTGTGTTCCCTGCTGGCTGTGGGACGGACATTCATTCAACAACCGGGAACCGCTAATAACATCTACTAATATCTCTCTCTCTCTCTCTCTCTCTCTCTCTCTCTCTCTCTCTCTCTCTCTCTCTCTCTCTCTCTCTCTCTCTCTCTCTCTCTCTCTCTCTCTCTCTCTCTCTCTCTCTCTCTCTCTCTCTTTCAGCATCCACCTCCTTTACTACACTGCGCCACTTTGCCCCGCCCTCCACCACCACCACCAGTACCACCACCACCACCACATCTCAGCAATGCACCTGATTTTCCCCAATAATTCTTAGCCTGAGCTGTCCTGACCCAATACACCTCTTGACCTCTGTTTCCTCTTCATGACCTAACTAAATTTTTTCCCTGTCTTTTTATCTTCATGGTGGTGGTGGTGGTGATGGTGGTGGTAGTATTAGTAGTAGTAGTTGTTATTGTTATTAGTAGTCACTTTAACTTTAGCATCATCATTCAGTCTTTTCTTAACTTTACCTAAGCAAACTTAACCTAACCTCTTATAATTTTACCTAAACTTACCTTACCTGGCCTAGCTAACCTCACCTTGCCTATCTTTGCCTAAGAGTACCGTACCTTACCTTGTCTAAACATACCTTTCTTCTCCTTGCTTCACCTGACCTTGCCTTACCTAACTGTACCTCATCTAACCTAACCCTACAAAAGCTTCCATAGGCCTAACTAATTATAATCTTTCCATTCGATAATTTATTTTGAAACCACTATCTAATTCCGACCTGATGTAATTGAGATCTATCGGGTAGGGAGAGAGAGAGAGAGAGAGAGAGAGAGAGAGAGAGAGAGAGAGAGAGAGAGAGAGAGAGAGAGAGAGAGAGCATTAATTGTGCCCCAAATTATAATTCTTACCAAATCTTCCAGAAAATATTGTAGGAGGGAAGATTGATCATCCTTCTTTCCTCAGGTTTCAGAAGCCGGAGGAGGAGAGACCGAGCGAACGGGAACGAGAACGACGGGAAGAAAAAAAAACGAGAAAAAAAGAAATAGAGAGAAAAAAAGGACGTGGAAAAAGATAAGCAGGGGAGGCGAGGCGGTTGGACTGAGTTGTGGCGCTGTGGTTGTGGTAGTGTGGTGGTGGTGGCGGCAGAAGGGCAGGTGTGTCGGCGGTGTGGCCTGCAGGTGTGTGATGCGCCAGTGACTTACCGCTAATAGTCAGTCAGTCAGTCAGTCAGTCAGTCACTCAGTCAGTCAGTCAGTCCATCAGCCGGTCAGTCAGCCATGAGCGGGACTTCCACGGCCAGTGAGCAGATCCAGCAGACGGCAGGAGGAGCAGGAGGAGGCGCTGCAGCAGGAGGAGTGGCTGCAGCGGCGATTGGTGGTGGAGGTGGAGGTGGAGGAGGCAGCACCGCACCTCCGTCAGCAGTAGGAGCAGCAGCAGACGGAGGAGGCGCTGCAGGAGGAGGTACAGGCAGCACAGCCTCTGCCGTCTCCCTCTCCGCCGCCGCCCTTGCCCAGGAAGGCTCTGATGGCTTAGGGGCACTGAAGGGGAGCAGTCCAGGCGGCTCTCCCTACCGAGGCTCTCCCCGGGGCGGCCCAACCCTCACCCGCTCCCAGACGCTCGGGCCCAACGCTGCCTCCTCCCTGGACGAGAAGCGGGAGCGCCCCTCGGGACTCAGCAGAGTGTTCAACCCGCCTAAGCTGGAAAGGTGAGTGTTCGTGTGTGTGTGTGTGTGTGTGTGTGTGTGTGTGTGTGTGTGTGTGTGTGTGTGTGTGTGTAGGGTGTGTGTGTGTAGGGTGTAGGTAAGAGAGAAGAGACGTGTGTGTGTGTGTGTGTGTGTGTGTGTGTGTGTGTGTGTGTGTGTGTGTGTGTGTGTGTGTGTATAGGGTGTGGATAGGAGGGAAGAGACTTCTATGTGTGTTTGTATAGGGCGTGGGTAGGAGAGAAGAGACCTGTGTGTGTGGTTGTGGAGGAAAGGGACTTGTGACGTGTGTGTGTGTGTGTGTGTGTGTGTGTGTGTGTGTGTGTGTGTGTGTGTGTGTGTGTGTTCTCACCTAATTACTTCTAAACGTGATGTCATTTACCTTGATTAGCTCCACTTTTCCTGTTGACATTGTTACCAGCATTCCTCGTGGCCTTGCTTTCTCTCCACGCTTCCTCTCTCACTGGAGTTGACTATTTCAAACTCTCTCGTCTATACGGAAGAATTGTATTGTATCGTGTGCATTGAAAGTTGACTGCGTGATTAGAAGCAAGGATTGTGTTGCACTGCCTGTGACTTGAACTGCGTTAAGAGAGGAGCAACAAGACGCTGCAGAAACTAATTTGTCTTGCTCTTCTCTCCCTCTCTCTCTCTCTCATCTTTTCTTACGTTCTAAAACCCCAGAATATTTTTAGCACATGTTTTTCTCGCCTTAATACATTCCAGTGATCTATTGCGGTCTGGAAAGATGCTTTTTTTTTTTTTTCTCTCTCCCACCTTTCTTTTAAATTCCACATGTGTAATTTCTTGCCACGTCCTTTTAATGATGAAGCGTATTTTTTTCCCCCTCCATAGCGGCACCTCGCATTCAAGTGTTGGTCTTATGAATGGTGCAATTAGCGTGTCTTCTTTTGCCATTTCCTCGCGTCTCTGATGGAAGGCTGCTCTCTCGCTGGCAAACATTGCATTCTATTTTTTTTTTTGTTGTCACTTTTCTTAACTTCTGCACATGTTTTCACTTTTTTTCTCATTTGTTTGTATGTTTTGTATGTTTTTCACGTTTGTTTTGGCTTGTTTTTCTTTTATACACGTGTTTATTTGTCTATTTTTTTTTTGCTTTGTTTTGTTCTGTACACTTGTCACTTTTATGGAATCTGTATACATGTTTAACTT
>NC_087157.1:33715615-33718115 GCF_035594125.1 Scylla paramamosain
ATAAAGGAAGGAAGGAAGGAAAGAAGGTTTTGAGTGAAGGAGGAAGAGGACGAAGGAGGATAGGAAGAATAATGAAGAAGGAGAAGTAAGTAAGAAGAAATACACTGGAACACTTAAATAAAACAGAAATACTACTACTACTATTACCAGCACCACCACCACCACCACCACCACCACCTCGACTACAACTACAGCTACTACCACCTTCACCACCACCATAATAACAAGCCAACCATATGAGAAAGAAGGAAAACAAAAGCTAAACAAACATAACATAGAAACACAGTACAGCTTCCTTCCTAGCACAGTGTAATACAAGACTTAAGAAAGCACTCGATGAAAGGACAAGGTAGGAGAGGAGAACTGTATTAATGCATTGTGCGTAAGGGAAGCGTGAAATATACTTGTAAAATTAACCTGCATTGAAAAGGCAAATGGAGTGAGGGTGTATGAGAGAGTAAAGTGAGGAGGAGGAAGAGGAGGAGGAGGAGGAGAAGGAGGAGGGAGATGAGTTAAGTGCGTGACATTTCCTCTCGTTTTCACCTCTCCCTCCCTTATCTCTCTGCTCCACACCTCCTTCTCCTCCTTCTCCTCCTTCTCCTTCTCTGTCCTGCCCCTCCTTCTCCCCTTCCTCCCCTCAGCTCAACCCTTCGTCCCTCAAACCTTCCTTCTTTGAGTTAATGCGCCGTGGCCACAGAGGGGAGCAGCTAGGGGATTGTTCGTGGATTCAGTGAAAGACGTGCTTGTGGTGGCTGTGACTGAGGAAGGCGCTGAAGAAGGTTAATTTGCTGTGGTGACTCCTGGCTACTACTACTAGTACTACTACTGTAAAGAAGAGGAAGAAGAGTAGAAGAGAAAAGAAAAAAAGAAGAAAAGAAGAAAAGAAGAAAATAAGATAAAAAGAAGAGAAGAAGGAAAGAAAAACAAGAAGAAAAAGTAGAAAAAAACAAGAAAAGAAATAAGAAAAGAAGAAGAAAAAGAAGAAAAGAAGAATAGAAACACAAGCAGAAGTAGGAGAAGAAAAAAAAGACGAAGAAGAAGAAGAAGAAGAAGAAGAAGAAGCAGAGGAAACCAATGCAATACTTCTTTTCCTCAATCAATCAGCTTCCCCGTATTCTAACTTAGCCAATCAAGACAGGACACCAGGAAAGGTTACGGTTCGAGACACCCAGACAGGCAGGACAGTGGAAGCGTGTCACGTATCAGGCTGGTGCAGGGTGTTGTGAAATACAGAGGTCAGAGGCACCAGTGTTGATGTGACGTCTCCCATCTGTTGGCTGCCTCTCCTTTGCAGTGTTCAGAAACCCTTTGCTCTCTCACCATTTTTATTTTCAAAGGCCGTAGAGATGATTAATCTGGTTCTCAAGGGTGTTTCTCCTATTAATAATGTAGAAATGTTGTTAGTCTGTCAATGGAACCGTAAGAACATCCTTAAAAATCCGTGTAACTTCAACTACAGCAGAAGCGTTTCGGAATATTGTCCCTGGTGGCCTTAACCCTTTCACTGGCTGACAAATGTGTTCCCTTTAATACATGTAGTAACTCTTGAGATTCTTAATACTGTGGTAATGTTAACAAAAAAAAAAAAAAAAAAGAAAAAAAACGTGTTTCGTAAAAAAGTAATATCAAGTTTGTTTTCTCTCGTTTTCCGTGCTGTCTCTCCATGCAAGTTATTTTTACATGGCTATGAAGGTTAACGAGCGGACCACAGCGGTAAAAGGGTTAATGGAAGCAATCTCTACTGGTGTTGCTATCGCCTTCCCTTCACGTGGCGGCCAGTCAGTATCCGTCTACCCTCATATTCTCAAACACTTCTGCATTGCACTTCAACTACTTCTAAAAGGCTCCAGCTGAAGTGACACGGGTTTATAAGTGTTTTTCTATGATTCTAGTGATAGACTAACAATATTTCTTTATTATTAACTGGAGAAACACTCGTGGGATCCCGTCTAATCATCTCTGTGGTCTTTGAATATAATCGTGGTGAGGGAGCAAAGCATTTCTGAGTGAGTCTGTATCGTGTTGCTGGCTGTGGGGGAGCATGGAACGAGTACAAGTAGGGAAGGGATGTAAGTGGTTATATATTGAACCTTACCTCCTATATAGATTGGTATGGTTTTTACGATCTTCAGTTTATTTGAAAGGACAAACTGATTACCCTCGACCTTACTCCTATAGTGAAGTTTCATTTATTTATTTTCCAGTGACATGAATCTTTATAGCGTGTCAGTTGTCATGCATTGATTTAATTTAATGATCGCTGGCTTGGTGTGGCGGCAGTTATTTCAGCGCAATACAAACGTCCTGCCCCACTCTGCTCCGTCGCCGCCAAGCTGAAGACCAACGTCACTGTGGATAAAATTGCCTCTTCACGACGCGGGCGGGACAGGCAACTCTGGCGGCGCGGGGTGAACGTCCCTTGCATATTTCCTTCACGTCAGGCCACCTATCTGCAGGATGTGTTACTGTAATGTATTTGAACCGAGCAAGAAGCTGAGGC
>NC_087157.1:33750615-33753115 GCF_035594125.1 Scylla paramamosain
CCCTGCTTTTGTTATCTTCTTCCTGTGTTGCGTCTCGTCTTTCTTACCTGTTCTCTCTTTGCTCTTGTTCGCGTGTTTGGTTATTCCTTCTTTTATTCCCTGTTTTTTTTTATGGTTTCGTCCTCTTTTGCTTTCTCTCAGTTACGTTTCTTTGTCTCATTTCATTTTATTTATTCATCCTAAGTTCCGCTTGTTATGTTTGCAATCTTCTTCTATTACCTCTCAGAAATATTTGTACGTGTCTCTCTGTCCTGCTGGCTGGATGGGTGGACGGATGGGTGAATGGATGGATGGATGGGTGACTACCTTGCTGAGTGGCTGGCTGACTAGTTGTTGTTTGAGATGGATGGTTAATTGGGAGGATGAATGGCTGACTGACTGACTGACTGACTGACTGACTGACTGATTAACTGGATGGGTGAGTGGGTGATTAACTGGTTTGGTGGTTGGCAAACTGGTTGGCTGGTTGGGAAACTGGCTGATTGGCTGGCTGGCTAACTGGCTGGGTGAGTGGTTGGCTGACTAAATGACTGACTAGCTGGTTGACTGGCGACCTGAATGGTTGTATGGCTGGCTGAGTGACTGACAGACTGACTTGCTGGCTGGTTGACTGGCTGACTGAATGAATGTTTGGCTGGCTGGGTGACTGACAAACTGATTGGCTTAGTGGATGTATGGCTGGCGGTCTGGCTGACTGATTGGATGGCTAATTGACTGGTTAAGTGAATGGTTGTATGGTTGGCTGGGTGACTGAATGGTGACTGACTGACTAGCTGAGTGACTGACTGGCTGGCTGTGTGACTGACTGGCTGGCTGTGTGACTGACTGACTGACTGACTGACTGACTGACTGACTGGCTGGCTGTGTGACTGACTGGCTGGCTGTGTGACTGACTGGCTGGCTGTGTGACTGACTGACTGACTGACTGACTGACTGACTGACTGGCTGGCTGGCTGGGTGACTGACTGGCTGACTGGCTGGGTGACTGACTGGCTGTGTGACTGACTGGCTGACTGGCTGGGTGACTGACTGACTGACTGGCTGGGTGACTGGCTGGCTGTGTGACTGACTGGCTGGCTGTGTGACTGACTGACTGACTGACTGACTGGCTGGCTGTGTGACTGACTGACTGACTGGCTGTGTGACTGACTGACTGGCTGTGTGACTGACTGGCTGGCTGGGTGACTGACTGGCTGGCTGTGTGACTGACTGACTGACTGGCTGGCTGTGTGACTGACTGACTGACTGACTGACTGACTGGCTGACTGACTGACTGACTGGCTGGCTTATTCACGAGTTTTGTCACCTGAAGCGTTTCTCTCTTGTTTTATATTCTAGTAAACAAATAAAACTTTTTTTTTGGTTGTGACAAAAACTATAGACTTTTATAGAGGATTGTACAGAGAGAGAGAGAGAGAGAGAGAGAGAGAGAGAGAGAGAGAGAGAGAGAGAGAGAGAGAGAGAGAGAGAGAGAGAGAGAGACGTTGTTTGTTCCTACTACTACTACTACTACTACTACTACTTTTTACCACTACTATTTTTAACACTACTACCTCTACCACCATCACCTTCATCATTACTACTACTACTACTACTACTACTACTACTACCACCACCACCACCACCACCACCACCACCACCACCACCACCACCACAGTAACAAAGAGGAAGGCAGAAATCCAGGCACTGACGTAGTATTTCCAGGAATTTGCTGGAATGAGAACTTAAATGGAAGTGCTGGAAGGAGAGAGAGAGAGAGAGAGAGAGAGAGAGAGAGAGAGAGAGAGAGAGAGAGAGAGAGAGAGAGAGAGAGAGAGAGGGAGAGGAAGGGAGAATGAAGGGAAAGGAAGAAGGGGAGAATTTGGCTTTGTTAGGGAGAGAAAAGGGAGGAAGGAAGGAAGGAAGGAATGGGGAGAGAGAATAAGTATTTTGATGAGAGGAGAGGAGAGAGAAGGGAGAAGAAGAGAAGGGAAAGGGGAGGAGGAGAACGTGACTTTGGTAAGGAAGAAAAAGGAAAAGAGGGAAGAAAGAGAGAAGGAGAGAAGACATTATGCTAAGAGAGAGAAGAGAGTGAGAGAGGAGGGAGAGAGGAAGGAAAAAAGAGTAGGAAAGAAGGAAAGGGGGAAGGAAATTATATATTAAGAGAAAAAGAGAAAGAGGAGGAGATGAGTACATGAAGGGAAGAGGGAGGAAGAGGAATGAGAGAAGGAAATGAAGGAGTGAAGGAAATGGTGCTTGTGGTGGTGCTAGTGGTCGTAATGATGGTGGTGACGGAGGTACTGATGGTGATGGTGATAGTGTTGGAGTTGGTGGTAGTGATGACATACAAAGGACTGGTGGAAGTAGTAGTGGTGATGATTGTGGTGATAGAAGTGGTGATGAGAGATGTTACGTTGACAAGATGGAAGTTAATGAAGGTGATAAAGGTGGTGGTGGTGGTGGTGGTGATGGTGGTGATAGAGGTGGTGGTGGAGATGGTGTCGTATGATTGGTCATTATC
>NC_087157.1:33805615-33810615 GCF_035594125.1 Scylla paramamosain
AATACTTCACAACACTTCATAATTAAATTACAAAAGCAATCGTCAGTCAGAATTTTTCAACTCATTTATTCCTTGTAGTGTTGTGGCGTCACGCGGGCGCCACATGACCTCGGTGTGGTGACGTATATACCTTCCTTCCCCCAAGCACTCCCCGCTGTCAATATAATGCTGTTCCAACGTCACAGAACGGAACTTGTGCGTGACAGATAGAAAGAAAAAAAAATGAATAAAACAGACGAGGATAGGAAGGAAGGAAGGAAAGAAGAAGAAGAAGAAGAGAAGAAATGAAAAAGAAAAGGAAAGGAAGAGAAAGAAAAAAAAACACAAAACGGACCAGGAACTTGACTAAAAGAATAAAGAAACTAGGTAAAGGAGAGAAGGAAAGGTGGAGGAAGGAAAAGATCTCTGTTTTTTTCATATAATTTTCTAAAAGGAAGGAAAAGGGAAGGAATGGAAAGGGGGAAAAAAATGTCAGAGAATAGATTTTGAACGTGACTAAAAGGAAGGAAGGAAAAGAGAAGGAAAGAAAAGATCATCTGTGTTGTCTTCCTTCATTCCTTCGTTGTTGAAATTTTCTAAGTAGGAAAAGAAGGAAAGGAAGGGAAATAACGCCACAGAAAACGACAGATAGAGGAGGAAAATGAGAAAGGAAAAGATTAACCGTCTTTCTTTTTATAATTCCTTCGTCTTTAAGCGGTATTTTATAAGGAGGAAATTAAGGAAAAGAGAGAGAAAAAAAAACGTAACATAACACAAACCAGACACAGAAAGAACACAAGAACATAAGAAATAAGGGAAGCTGCAAGAAGCGACCAGGCATACACGTGGCAGTCCCTGTATGAAATATACCTACCTGTTTCCACCTATCATCCCCATCCATAAACCCGTCTAATCTTCTCTTAAAGCTCCCTAATGTCCTAGCACTAACAACATGATTACTGAGTCCGTTCCACTCATCTACCACTCTATTTGAGAACCAATTTTTTTCCTATCTCCTTCCTAAACCAATTTTTTTCAAGCTTAAACCCGTTATTTCTTGTTCTATCCTGGTTGCTGATCCTAAGAATTTTGTTTACATCCCCCTTGTTATAACCCTTGTACCACTTAAAGATTTCTATCAGGTCTCCCCCTTAACCTACGTCTCACTAAAGAATGCAAATTTAACAACTTCAATCTCGCCTCGTAAGGAATACTCCTCATCCCTTGTATCCTTTTAGTCATTGTCCTCTGTACTGGTTCTAATAGACCTCGGTTCTGATTCTAAGTAGAGATGATAAAAAGAAGGAAAAAAATATGGAAAAAACTTAGGAATTCTTACACAATTTTTATATTTTTTCTTCCTTGTTTAAGTGGCCCGAGGTTCTATATGAAGGGAAAATGACGGAAAGGAAAACAAAAGGTCGCAGAATAGAACATAACCTTGACAGAGAAACTAAGAGAGAAAAAGAATAAAGAAAAAGAGGGAAGAAAAAGTTTAATCCTTACACGATTTCTTCCTGTGTAAATGATCAGAAATGTTATTATAGGAAGGGGAAAAAAAGAAAGAAAACAAACAAAAGGCCACAGAGAAATAAACAAACATGACCTTGATATGGAAACTAAGAGAGAAAAAAAAAAGAAGGAAAAAAAGAGGAAAAAATAAAAGATTAATATTCATATGATTCTTTCCTTCCTGTTTAAGTGGCCTGGGATTTTTTAAGAAGAGGAAAAAGGGAAGAAGGAAAGAAAAAAATGCTCCTCTCTTCATTCCATTCTCTGTCTTCTAAAACAAATTCCTTTCCTTTTTGACTTTAATTAAATCCTCTGTCTAACTCTTGAGAGAAGGAAAACGGGGAAAAAGATCAAAGGATTGAAAAAAAAAAGTAGGTGTTTTATTCTTTCTTAAACTCATTTTTCATTCTTTCAAATCAAAACTTTAATTAATGAAATGGGGAAGAAAATAACAGTAAGAAGGAGAGAGAGAGAGAGAGAGAGAGAGAGAGAGAGAGAGAGAGAGAGAGAGAGAGAGAGAGAGAGAGAGAGAGAGAGAGAGAGAGAGGAAAGTATATATATATTATTTTCTTTATTCTCATATTTACTTTCTTATAAATTTCTATACTAATCGTCACACTGAACAAAACAAACAGGAAAATTTACTACTCGTGCTAAACTTCACTTAAACACTCCACGCTTCCACGCTTCTACACTTCTACACTTGACTTTCCTCTTAGTCTCTCTTCCTTCACTTAAAGTACAGATTATTTAAGTAGGGGGAAAAAAAAATCTTGTCCTTGTCTTTGTCCTTATTTTCTTGGTCTGTCCCCTTCAGTTTTCCTCATCTACATTACATCTCAGCTTCCCTTTATTCAGAATGTCACTTCTTATCAGCCTTTCCAAGCTGATAACACCACTATACCTATTTCATTTCGGTAAGTGTAGGCAGGTTAGGCTAGCAGCATTAATACTAGAATCAATAAAATATTTTCATCTTTTTTCTTTTCTTTTTCCTTAGTCTGTCTCTTCAAATATAAGTAAAATCAGTAGGACTTTTGATATTTTTTTCTTTCTTTTTTTCTTTTTTAATGTTTTAGGCAGGTTCTATAATGTTTCTTTTGTTTATGTTTTCCTTGGTTGATCTTCATAAATGCAGCTAAAATCACTAACTTTTTTCATTTTTTTCTTTACTTTTTTTCATTTTTTTTTCTAATTGTCCTTGGTTGATGTTCATATATGCAACTGAAATCACTAAACCTTTTAAACATCTTTCTTTTTTTCTCTCTTTTTTTTTTTACCTTTCATTTTGTCCTCGGTCGATCTCCCTAATCCATAAGAACCACGAGACACAGAACGGCTCCATCACTCCCTTGCTCTGACCGGAATATTTCATAATTATTCTCCTGTAAACTCGCATCACACAGTTTCGTTAAGCCTCGAGGTGAAGCCATTACAGTCACAAGGTTTACAACAGCTCATTTCTCACCACCAAACTTCAGCTTAACTCCACCAAACTTTGCGATGTACGAGTATATGCTTAGCTCATCCTATGTTTCCCACCTCCAAGCTTACACGCCACCTCTCCTTCCTCTTTTTCTGCGCCTCCCTCATTCACACTCATTTAAAACATTTCTTCTTTCACTGCATCCATAAAACCTCCCTCAACTCTTCCTCTCATTTTCTCCTCTCCATTCACGCCTCATCCTTCCTTCTGACACGCCCACAGCACCTCAGCCTCGCCTATCTACCTGTCTCCCCAAACTGACGTGTGTGTTGTGTCTCTGATGTGTTTGTTCACGCCCCACTTCACTTCTGTCCTTTGAGATCAGTCCATAAGAAAGCTAAGTGTTTTAGGATACGAGGATATGAGGTCAGTCAGTCTCTCTCTCTCTCTCTCTCCCTACATCAACAGGTGTTCTTAAGGCTCTTCCAATAGGTTCTCCCCGTCCTCTTCACCCCTATCAGATGACCTAAGTATCTCAAGTTTCCTAGCCTATTCTATCTGTCTTCCTTCTCTTACACTGTATACAACTGCTCCATACATCCTTATCATCGCCAACACTTATCTCTTCTTCTTTTCTCCTCTACAACTGCCTTTTATTCTTATCATTTTGTGCATTCCTCTCCTATTCTTCTCTTTCTATATATAACTGACCCATATCTCCTCTTTCCTTCCTCTTCATTTATACAGCTTCATTTTTTCACCTTATACACTCCTCTCTCTCTTAACCGACTCCACATGCATCATACATACATATATACATCCACATACATCCATCTTAATCCACTGTATGTCTCAGATGCCACGTAGATCTTTTCCACAAACATTGCCATTTGCTGTAACTGTATAGGGAGGGTGGAGGAGGTGGAGGAAGTGGAGGTGGAGGAGGATAGAATGGCTGTGTAAAGTGAACCACCCATCCACACTAATTGCCTCGATAACTAATGGGTTTTAGGTGGTGATGTGTGTGGTGTGGAGTTGTGGTGGTGGTGTGGTGTTGTGTGGATGTGTGTTTGTGTGGTGTTGTGGTGTTGTGGTGGTGGTGGTGTGTGGTGGTGGTGGTGTGTTGTGTGGTGTTGTGGTGGTGTTGTGGTGGTGGTGGTGTTGTGTGGTGGTGGTGTATGATGTGGTGTTTTAGGTGGTGGTGTTGTGGTATGGTGGTGGTGTTGTGAGGTGGTGGTGTGTAGTGTGGTGTTGTGTGGTGGTGGTGGTGGTGTATGGTGTGGTATTGTGATGGTGTTGGAAAGCACTAGGTTAGATGCACCACAAAGGAACACAAAAGGAAGAAAAAAGCTGTACCACTCCGGTTTATTTATTTATTTATTTATTTTGGATACATGTTTAATCAAAAGAGAGAGAGAGAGAGAGAGAGAAAGAGAGGGGTGCAGGATAGAACGGAGTAAGGCTTCCTCCCCGCCCACTGCCACTATTGAATCTCTCGCGACAGAGGTGGAATAGTAAAGAAAAAGACTTCCTCCCCACCAACTCACCCATCCTCACCACATTACTCCACATCCGTTAGTTAAAGGTGGAAGAAATTTAAGAGATAATGCGAATATAATAAAAGGAAGTAAGATAGTGAACAAGAAGCTTCCTCCCCACCCACCCATGCACCCAATCCACATTACTCCACATTAGTTAAAGAAGGGAGGAAGTTAAAGAGCACGATTCGAATACTTGAAGTTAAAGAGCAAAATTTAATTACACCGAAGAGTCTTTGGATAGAAAAAAACAAAGAATTCTCCCCGCCTACCATCCGGCCACCATTACTCCCCCATTCACTTGGGGAGGAAAGAAGTTCAAGGGACAATTTAATAACACTGAAGGGTCCTAGATAGTGAGAGGTAAGGCTCCTCCCCACCCACCCACTTTCTCTCCCTCCCTCCCTCCCCTCCCTCCCTCCACGCTCATTAGTAAAGGGGAGGGAAACTTGTAAAGGAAGAGAGGAAATCTAAGTACATTCAAGTGTTTTAAGTATATAAGTTAGAGGTGTGACCTTAATATCTAAGTGCGGAGGAGGAGGAAG
>NC_087157.1:33823115-33825615 GCF_035594125.1 Scylla paramamosain
GAGAGAGAGAGAGAGAGAGAGAGAGAGAGAGAGAGAGAGAGAGAGAGAGAGAGAGAGAATGATGATGATGATGATGGTGATGATGGTGGTGTGGAAGAAGAAAAAGAAGAAGAAAAGAAAAGAAGAACCATCAACATAAAGTAATAAGACAAAAAATACACAAAAAATAAGAGAGAGAGAGAGAGAGAGAGAGAGAGAGAGAGAGAGAGAGAGAGAGAGAGAGACGTAAATGAAGAACTCATGAATATTAAAAAAAAAAAGATAAAGGAGTGAATAGGAAGAAGAGGAAGAAGATTAAAAGAAGAAGATTATTAAAGAATATTGAAATTGGGATGAAATGAAGGTAGGGCGAACTGAATGAAGAAAGGAAGAAGAGGAGGAGTGGGGGGAGGAGGAGGAGGAGGGGGAGGAACAGAACTTTTTAGCCAAATGAAAAATGTGGAATAGAAAAATTATGCGAAAATTTGAAAGAGAGAGAGAGAGAGAGAGAGAGAGAGAGAGAGAGAGAGAGAGAGAGAGAGAGAGAGAGAGAGGCCAACAGGGACACACCACCAGGAACTGCAACAGACGCGGCGGTAAACTGAGGTACATTTACTATGCAAGGAGGGGCCACACGGCGGACAGCTGCTACTCCCAGGCAGCTGAAGAGCGGCAGGAACGCCTCCTCAGACAGGTAATCGTTGATGTGAGGCAACCATCCCCTTACCACCTGTCCCACACGCGAAGTTTCTCTCACCCCTAGGCACACTCGCCGCAGCATCAGTGGGGGCAAACAACTGTCTGGCAGTGGATGCCCCACAACCCTCTACTGAATAACTCTGGTGCCCCTCACCCGCGGTAAGCGCTCCCCATCATGTCACCGCGGAGTGCACGGAGTAAGCTGACTGTCCTCTCAGCAAATGTTCGTGGCCTCCACATAAACATCAGGGACCTCACCCACAGCTTTATCCTGAGGCACAGCGTGGACATCGTTATAGCCACGGACACTTGGCTAAACGATGAGGCCGAGCCGTCCTTTGGGAGGATCCGTGGCTACACCCACTGGACCAGGAGGGAAAGGCCTGAGCGAACTGGTGGCGGCGTCGCTGTATGCTTCCATGAGGGGATGCAGGCTCAGACGTTGCAAGTGAAGACGCCAGCGGTGATGCAGGCACTGTTCTTCCGAATAGTGATGAGGGATGGCGCAGGACTGCTGGTGTGCGCCTTGTTCTGCCCTCCACGCCAAGGCCCTGGGCCCATAGAATTTTTCACAGACAACATGGACGGCATGCTGATGAGGCACCGCTGCCCTACAGGAGGAACACGTCCCACGCCACTGCTTCACCTCCTAACCCTCAGACCTTCCTTACTGTGGCTATCGTTGTCGCCTAGCTGCTGAGAGGAAGTGCTCTTCCTGGCTCCGATACTAGAGTAACCCCTCACAAAGGAACAAGAACCTGCACCGGGCGGCGGCTTGCAGGCGCATGAAGGCCACCAGCAAGTGGGCAAAAAGGAGTTGGGAGGCAGACCTCCGAGCCAAGCTGTGCGGGCTCGAAGTCGGCAATAAGACCTGGTGGATCCTTGTGAAGGAGAGGCAGGAACTGAACCGCCAGGAAGCTATGCCTCCTCCCCTCACCAGGCCACACGGCTCTCATGCAACCAACAGCCGGGATAAGGCGGAGATACTGGCTGAGCACTTCGCGGCGAAGATGACCGTCGACGACCCCGGGAGGCCTCCCCCACGCCTGGAACAGGAGGCAGCCGTGATGGTCACAACCCCGGAGGTGACGAGGGAGAAGGTGGAGCATCTACAGAAAGAAGTCGACGTTAGGAAGGCCAAAGGGCCAGACGACGTCAGCCCACTGACCCTGAAGCATTGCGCAAGCGAGCTGGCAGGGCCGCTCTCACAGATCTTCACGGCCTGCCTGTGAAAACACTTGGTCCTCGGTGTGGAAGGAGGCACGCGTGGTGCCAGTCCACAAGAGGAACGCCAAGTCTGATCCAGACAACTACAGTCCAATCTCCTAACTGTCTGTGGAGGGCAAGGTGTTCAAAAGGATCGTGGCGGAGGAACTATGCCGCCACCTGGATGGCAACGGCCTCCTCTCGAATCAGCAATTCGGCTTCAGAGCTGGACGGTTCACCTCACACCTACTCCTCTCCCTCGACTGGCAGGACGCCCTCGACGATACACTGAATACCCTGGTAGTCCCCCTGGACATAGCAGGAGCCTTTGACCGGTTGTGGCACGCGGACCTGCTGGTGAAGCTGCGTGCCAAGAGCATCCAAGGCGATCTGCTCCATCAGCTGAGAGACTACCTCCAGGACAGGACTCTTCATCGTTGTGAACGGTCAGGCATTACTGACCCTGCCGGTGCGTGCATCAGTTCCAAAGCTTGGGCCAGATTCTGTGGAACCTGTACGTGGACGACCTGCTGCAGCTCGTGCTGGATATATCTGCTAAGCTGACGACTGCACGCTCTCCCACTCCTATAGACGTCAGAACAGCCGGCAAGTGGCT